>NW_024080767.1:137894-393930 GCF_003009895.1 Hyaena hyaena
GGCTGAATTCTTGGATCAGTTCTAGTAGGCTTCTGGTGGAGTCTGTCGGGTTTTCTACGTAGAGTATCATGTCATCTGCGAAGAGTGAAAGTTTGACTTCTTCTTTGCCAATTCTGATGCCTTTGATTTCCTTTTGTTGTCTGATGGCTGATGCTAGGACTTCCAGCACTATGTTAAACAACAGTGGTGAGAGTGGACATCCCTGTCGTGTTTCTGATCTCAGGGGGAAAGCTCTCAGTTTTTCCCCGTTGAGGATGATGTCAGCTGAGGGCTTCTCATAGATGGCTTTTATGATGTTTAAGTAAGTTCCTTCTATCCCGACTTTCTCTAGAGTCTTCATTAAGAAGGGATGCTGTATTTTGTCAAATGCTTTTTCTGCATCTATCGACAGGATCATGTGGTTTTTATCTTTTGTTCTTTTGTTGATGTGATGTATCACATTGATTGATTTGCGAATGTTGAACCAGCCCTGTAATCCAGGAATGAATCCCACTTGATCTTGGTGGATGATTCTTTTTATGTGCTGTTGGATTCGATTTGCAAGTATCTTGTTGAGGATTTTTGCATCCGTATTCATCAAGAATATTGGCCTGTAGTTCTTTTCTTGATGGATCTCTGTCTGACTTGGGAATCAGAGTGATGCTGGCTTCATAAAATGAGTCCGGAAGTTTTCCTTCAATTTCTATTTTTTGGAATAGCTTGAGAATTGGTATTAATTCTGTTTTAAACGTCTGGTAAAATTCCCCAGGGAAGCCATCAGGTCCAGGGCTCTTATTTGTTGGGAGATTTTTGATAACTGATTCGATTTCTTCACTAGTTATGGGTCGGTTCAGATTTTCTATGTCTTCCCGTGTAAATTTTGGTAGTGAGTGTGTGTTTAGGAATTTGTGCATTTCTTCTAAGTTGTCCAGTTTGTTGGCATATAATTTTTCATAGTATTCCCTGATAATTGCTTGTATTTCTTTTTTTTTTTTAATTTTTTTAATGTTTTATTTATTTCTAGGAGAGAGAGAGACAGCGTGAGCAGGGGAGGGTCAGAGAGAGAGGGAGTCACAGACTGAAACAGGCTCCAGGCTCTGAGCTGGCAGTCAGCACAGAGCCCGACGCGGGGCTCGAACCCACGAACCGCGAGATCGTGACCTAAGCGAAAGTCGGACGCTTAACCGACTAAGCCACCCAGGCGCCCCATAATTGCTTGTATTTCTGAGAGGTTGGTTGTAATAAGTCTATTTTCATTCATGATTTTGTCTATTTGGGTGCTCTCTCTTTTCTCTTTGAGAAGCCTGGCTAGAGGTTTGTCAATTTTGTTTATTTTTTCAAAAAAGGAACCAAAATTAGCAGGAATAACAATGTTTCTTTTGTTTTGATAGCAGTACCCGAATTAGTGCTAGAAGTAAGATTATAAACAAAAGAATGAAATATTACAGCAATAACCCTGCTCTGATCCTGACCCTAACACTGACCTTGATCCTAATATGATAGGAAAGATAGGATAAAATAGTCAGAGAGGGAAAGATTAGGACCTGACGTCCCTAGGTGGGGAAAAACACTATTTTGCAACAATGTTGGGAGTGGCTGATCACAGCAAAGCCCCTAGGGCACCAGGTTCCTCTTAAGAAAGTAATGAACACCACCTACTCCCCCTTAGATTCCCCTTAGGAATTTGACAAAAGACCTAACTAAAAAAAAGTAGACCGTAAAATGTATGACCCACAAGGAACAGTATGATTATAGACTATCTCTCATAAAATAGAAATGAGCCAATCAAAAAGGAATTGACGAGGATTTGGGGTGATGGAAGGGTTCAAAGCTGATGGCCCAAGAAAGAATTTTTGAAGACATCATTGGTGCAAAACAGTGATTTTTTTAAAGCATGGGAACAGGATGTGTGGGCAGGAAGAGCTACACTGGGGTTGTACAGAGTGACCGCTTATATACTGTGGAGTTTGGGGGTTGTATAGTCAAGAGAAAGTTTCTTAAAGGGATTTCCATATGCTAAAGAGGATTTACAGATTACTGGAGGCCTAGCTATGGTCAAGCTAAGGTTGTTCTCCCTCTAGCAAAGCATTATCATTAAGATAGTAGGGAGTTCCTGATTAGGCTATTGATGGAGACTATCAGTTTAACTATTTGTTTTCTCTCCTTTCCTTTGTTCTTGGGCAGCCAGGAGCGTTTTGGGAATATCACACAAATCCCACCCTGGGGTGGGGGCTTGTGCTAGCTTGTGCTTGGCCCTCAGCTTGCCTTTTGGTTGCTTATCAGAATGACTAGGCATTTAGAGTTACCTAGTCAATAAGGTAGGACCTGAGAAGAAACAAGGAAGTAGGCAGTTTTGAGTGTTTGGGGGGGGGGACCAAAATCTTATAAAACAAAGACCCTTGCCTATGATCAAGGGTATTCACCTTCGAATGCCCCTCTCTGTAAAGAGAGCTTTCATACTGTTCTTACTTTCTCATGCTCTAATAAACTTATGCCTGTTGCTCATATTATTATTATTATTATTATTATTTTATTTCTAGGAGAGAGAGAGAGACAGTGTGAGCAGGGGAGGGTCAGAGAGAGAGGGAGTCACAGACCGAAACAAGTTCCAGGCTCTGAGCTGGCAGTCAGCACAGAGCCCGACACAGAACCCACGAACCGCGAGATCATGACCTAAGCGAAAGTCGGATGCTTAACCGACTAAGCCACCCAGGCGCCCCAACCTGTTGCTCATATTATTATGTCCACCTCTTCATTCTTCGAAGCAGCAAGAACGAACTCTATATTGAGATTTAAAAAAAAAAAAAATCTTGCAACACTAGAGCTGACTCTGAACTTTAACCTCACTTTTATATTTTTTATTTATTTTTTAATAGTTTATTGTCATGTTGGTTTCCATACAACACCCAGTGCCCATCCCCACAAGTGCCCTCCTCCATGCCCATCACCCGCCTTCCCCTCTCCCCCACCCCCATCAGTCCTCAGTTTGTTCTCAACATTCTAGAGTCTCTCATGATTTGCCTCCCTCCCTCTCCTCCCCATTTCCCCCTTTCTTCTCCCCCATGGTCCTCCGTTAAGTTCCTCCTAATCCTCCTATACGTGCAAACATATGGTAGCTGTCCTTCTCTGCCTGACTTATTTCGCTCAGCATAACACCTCACTTTTAATCTCACCTGGACCCAGGGGCTGACTTTGAATTTTAACTTCTCATTTAACCTTACCCTGACCCTGATGAAGAGGGAGTATGGAGCAAGCTGAGGGTAAAGTGCAGGTTAACAACATCCTCCCCCTCCCGCCCCCGGTCTCTGTGGGACATATAAGGTATTCCTTGGACACTCTCGGCTACCTAAAAACAGGAAAGGACAGAAAAAACCAAATGGTTAAACTGATAAAGAGTCTCTACCAGTTTACAAAAAAAAGGCAAATCCATTATAGCCTAAAGTCCAGGAAGTCCCTACTATCTTAATATTAATGTTTTGCCAGAGGGGAAAAACAACCTTAGCTTGACAATATCTAGGCCTCCAGTAAGCCTTTAGCATGTGAAAATCTCTTTAGACACTCCCTCTCCCCCACCTGCATCAAATGGTCACCCCCCTACACTTACAGTGCAGCTTTTCCTGCCCATGGGTCCTGTCCCCATGCTTTAATAAAATCACCTTTTTGGGGCACCTGGGTGGCTCAGTCTGTTAAGCATCTGATTTCAGCCTCTTGGTTCATGGGTTTGGGCTCAGCATGGGGCTGTTCTGATAGCTCAGAGCCTGGAGCCTGCTTCGGATTCTGTGTCTCATTCTCTCTCTGTCCCTCCCCTACTTGTCCTCTGCCTCTCTGTCTCTCAAAAATAAATGAAAAAAAATTTTTTAAATAAATTTAAAAAATAAAATAAAATCATCTTTTTACACCAAAGATGTCTTCAAGAGTTCTTTCCTGCCCATAAGCTCCGGACCCCACAAACTCCATCATCCCAAAACTTCGTCAGTGACACTTACCAAGTCCCACTTGACCTTGATCCTGACAATTACAGACACTCTTACTCTCCCAAATGTCCTTGACTCTCATGCCAATGTCTCTCATTTTCACCACCATACTGATCCTGATGCTAAACTAGACTCTGAACCTTACCTGACCCTAACTTTAATCCTGATTCTGATCCTGACTCTCAACCTGAATCTTATTTTGATCCTTACCATGAAATTGACCCTCACTATGACCTTACCATAACCATGACATGGACTTTAACTCTCAGCATGTGGTTCACCCTGTAACCATGCCCTTTACCTTCACCTTCATACAAACCCTGGCTAAGAAACTTATTAAGGCCCTGGCATTCATGCTGACTCTGATTCTGAATCCAACACTTTACCTGACCCCTCACCCTGACCCTGATCACCAATCTGACACTAATACCCTGTCTTTGATACTGAAGCTGATCCTGACACTACTACCACTAAGACCCTGATACTGACCTTAGCTAGCAAGCTTTCCTGATGATGACTTTCATCTTGACACTGACCCTGTACCTCAACTTGATCCTTACCTGAACTTGCCTCTCACCAATACCCTATGAAATAGACTCTGAACCCCACTATATCCCTCATTCTGACTAATTCTGACAATAACTTTCATTCTCAGCCTGATTCTATCACTAAGAATCTGGTGTTTATACTGACCTTCACCCAAACCCTGACTTCAATCCTAAAGCCTACCTGTCTCAGACCCTCATCTTCAACTTCACTATACACCTTCACCATACACCTAATTTTTATTTGACTTTCAACCTAAATCTAACATAATACTGGTACTCAAATTTACTCTGAGACTTTCACATTCACCCTACTACTGACCCTCAAGCTGATCATTAATCTGAAGCTCATACTGAAACTGACCAACTTGATCCTGACCCTGAACTGGACTCTGAATCCAACTCTCACTCTGTCCTTGAACCTCATCTTCACCCTCCCCCTGACTATGACTTTCACTGACTCTAAACTCTCCATCCCTCAAAATTTGAACTTGATCTTTGACCAGAGCCTAATACTGACCCTGATTATGACTAATACTGACTCTGATCCCGGATTGATATTCTGACTTAGATTGGCTCTGCAGTTGACTTTGACCCTGACACCATAATCACTGTGACCCTAAACCTTACTCTGACCCTCATGCCTGACCCTGTGTCTGACTTAGATTCTGACCCATAACCTCATAGGCTATATGAATCTGATCCTCACCTTGACCCTGCACTGCTTCCTCAAACTGTGACTATAACACTGATTTGATACTCAACCTGACACTGACTGTGCTTGTGATTTTTTTATGACCCTTACCCTACTCTGATGCTGATCCTACTGTGACCCTTACCAATTTCCCTGAATTTTACACTGACAGTGAACCTTTATGTCACTCTGACCTTTCCTTAATGCTCATGCTGACATTGACTTTTACGTTTATCCTCACCATGACCCTGATCTTGACCCTCAGTTTGATCTAGATACTGATCATGGCCATGACTCTATGAAGATGAGGGTCTGAGACAGGTAGGCTTTAGGATTGAAGTCAGGGTTTGGGTGAAGGTCAGTATAAACATCAGATTCTTGGTGATAGAATCAGGCTGAGAATGTTTTTACCTGAACCTTACCCTAATGCTAACTCTCACCTTATGTCTGCTCATGACCTTCACCCTGACTCTGATCCTGATTCTCATTTAGACACTTTATCTAATGTTCACCCTGACTCTCACTTTCATCTTTACCTTCAATTTCATCCTTATTATGACCCTGAGCCTAGTCGTAAACCAACATTCAACTGACCCTCCATCTTGCCCTTGAATCTCAACCTCACCATGACCCTCATCATGACCATAAACTTGACCCTTATCTGGCCCAGTCTCTGATGCTCACTCTTCACTTACACTTACTTGACCATGAACTTCTCCCTGACCCTGAGCTCACCTGGACTCTACAGTGACCCTCACACATACCTTCACTATGTCCTTGAAACAGTCTTGAATCTGAAACTTATGCTGACCTGAACTGGACTATCAGACTGATCCTGACATTAACCCTTCTTCACCCTGAACCAGGTTGGCACCCTACCCTAATAGGTCAAACTGACCCTGACTCTCATCCTGAGCATGACTCTGAACATTTGCCTTATACTCCTGACTTCATCTTGACTCTGATACTGACCACCATTCTGATCCTCACAGTGACTCTCAACTTGACCTTGAGCATGACCCTTACTTTCATCAAGACCCAGCAATTTGTTTTGGTCTTCACCCTGACCTGACACTGATCTTCACCCTTAAACTTACCTGATTTTGATTTTTCTCCTGACACTGAATCAGACATCATACTCTCAACCATACCCTGACTCTTACCCTAGAAATAACTGTTTCTTTAAAAAAAATTTTTAATGTTTATTTATTTTCAGAGAGAGAGAGAGAGAGAAAGCACAAGCAAGGGAGGGGCAGAGAGGGAGAGAGAGAGCAAGAGCAAGGGAGAATCTGAAGCAGGCTCCAGGCTCTGAGCTGTCAGCACAGAGCCAGGGCTCGAACTCATGAACTGTGAGATCATGACCTGAGCTGAAGTAGGAAGCTCAACTAACTGAGCCAACCAGGAACCCCAAAATAACTTTGTTTCTAAACTATACCATGTTCCTGAACATGACCCTAATGTGGTCTTCACCCTCATATTTACCTTGACACTGAGTCACACTCTGAACTTCACCTAATCTTTCAACTGAACTAAAACTTCACTCTGACTCTGATCTTCACTATGTCAATGAACACAACTCTGACCCTG
Source organism: Hyaena hyaena (assembly GCF_003009895.1). Classification (NCBI taxonomy): domain Eukaryota; kingdom Metazoa; phylum Chordata; class Mammalia; order Carnivora; family Hyaenidae; genus Hyaena; species Hyaena hyaena. The sequence continues at coordinate 144,674 of NW_024080767.1, forward strand.
ATTGTGAACCTCATTCTTACCAAAATATTGTGATTCACAGTGGTCTTTACCCTGACTCTAACTCTGATCCTAACCATGAATTATTTTATCCTCATTTTATCCACACTTTAAACCTGACCTTCATCTTCACTCTCACCCTGACACCAATCTGACCCTCATCAGAAATGTGACCTTGACCTGACACTTAAGCTCACCCAATTCTGACACTAACCTCATTCAGACTTCCAACCTGACTGACAATGACCATGTCTCTGACACTGATACTCACCTTGAGTGGACCTCAGTGCTCACCGTGACACCAATTTGCATGCTCATCCTTCACATTGACCATGACCCTGACTGTGATCTTCACACTGACCTTTACAATGACAAATCTGATTCTGACCCTGACCCTGCTTCTGAGCCTCCTTCTTACACTAACCTTTACTTGTCACTTACTCTGTCCCTCATACTCTTCCATACCCTCACTATAATCAAAATGCTGACACTTAGTGTAACCCCTGACTCTGACCCTGAAGCTCATCATGATAGTGATTCTAGTTCTCATCTTCACTCTGATCTTGAAATTGTACCTCACACTGACCCTGACAATGACCATTATCTTGATCTTGATTATCACTCTACCTTGATTCTGACTATATGCTGGCTCCAAAACTCGGTCTTCACATAAACACTTATCTGATTCTCATCTTCACTTTTAAGCTTCAAGGTGACCTTCAACCATAACATGATCTTGACCACTACCCTGGCCACGACTCTTACTCTGATCTCTCAGTCTGATACATTTTTATACTTACCTTGTCCTTGATCTACCCTCACCATGATTTTAACCCTGACTTTAACCCAAAATTTATGACTTTGACTCTATCTTTACCTACTCTAACCCTGATTCAAACCTTACTCTAAACCTGAGTTGTGCCCTGATGCTACACTTACCCTGACCTTGGCCCTCACCATTACCTTCATCCTGATCATTACCATAGAACCATGACCTGAAGTTAATCTTTGCCATCCCTGACACTTTGTATTAATCATGTTTTAAAATTTTCTGTACTTTATGATACTTTGATATCTTGCGGTTTTGCTGACCTGGGAGAGACTGTCCTTCCCTGGGCTAGCTAATTCCTACAACTTCCCTTGTAGCATGCCTTTCATATGCAAACCAACCAATACAAAGTCTATACCTCCCAACTACCCTCTTTACTGGGTTATCATAGGGCTCTTATATTCTTGGCCAATATTCCTCTGCCTTAATCATCCCAGGGCCAAGTGCCAGATATCCTGGGACAGCCCTTATGCCTCAGAACCCACTGAAATGATTCAAATTAGCCAATGCTTAGGTTGCTTACCCTGCCTGGCCCATTCCTTCTCATAAAAGCCATGGTAAAACCTATGCTTTCCCTTCACTCCCTCTGTTTCCTGACCAACCCCAGTGCTTTCCCATGTAGCTCCTGTGGCAAGACATGCCCCTTTCTCTTGGGAACTGTAACAAATTATCTTTTCAATGGTAATCATCTCTTGATGTATTGGCCTCACCTCATTTGAATAATAATAAAACCTACTTTAAAAAACACATTCATCATCACTCTATTACCATCTCCCAAAACTGACTCTGATGTAACTTGACCATAACTCTGGTCTCCTCTCTCCCTTGAGCCTTATCTAAAATTGACTCTCAACCTGACCCTGACCCTACCCTGAATCTGACTCTGATAATCACCCTACATTAAAAACAACCTGACCTTGGCGTGCCCGGGTGACTCAGTTGGTCGAACATCCAACTTCGGCTCAGGTCATGATCTCGTGGTTCATGGATGCGAGCCCCACATCAGGCTCTGTGCTGACAGCTCGGAGCCTGAAGCCTGCTTCAGATTCTGTGTCTCCTTCTCTCCCAGCCCCTCCCCAGCTCATGCTCTGTCTCTCTCTCTCAAAAATAAACATCAAAAAAATAACAACCTGACCTTGACTCTGATTCTGAAGCTAACATTGACCCAGACACTATAGTCATATTAACTGAGTCTTTTTTTAAATTGTTTTATTTTTGAGAGAGAGAGAGACAGCGTGAGCAGGGGAGGGTCAGAGAGAGAGGGAGACACAGAATCTGAAACAGGCTCCAGGCTCTGAGCTGTCTGTCAGCACAGAGCCCCATGCGGGGCTCAAACTCACGAACTGTGAGATCATGACCTGAGCCAAAGTCGGACACTTAACCGACTGAGCCATCCAGGCGCCCCTTAACTGAGTCTTTACTGACCCTTACCCTGACTTGAATCCAAAGATGGCCATTACTTTTACCATGAGCCTGATACTCTCAGTTACCTGACTGTGATCCTTACCCTCCACTCAGTCTTACCTAATTCTTGATATGACCCTCACTCTGAGGTTTACGCTGAACTTGACAATTATCCTGACTTTGTTTTGTTTTGTTTTTACAAATAGTTTATTGTCAGACAATTATCCTGACTTTGAACTTTACATTGACTGTTACCCTAACCCTCATCTTGACATTCACTCTGACATTAAATTTGACTTGGTTACCATCATGCTGACACTGACTCTAGTGATGCAGGCTGGCTAGGTCCAAGGACCCATGGGGGAGCCCATAGGACCAGTCAAAAGGGTCCTTGGCTTCATACAGGATAGAAATCTAATGTGAGCTTAGAGGAAGTGAGAGTAGAGTTTAGTAAAGATATATAGAGGGTGTAGATATGAACAAGGCATCTGGGAGGCTTAGAAAGAGTGAGTCTCTTTGCTTGGTGTCTGAGGTTTTTATTGAGGATGGTTATTTGGTGCCTGTGTCTTTTTAGTAATCTAGGAACAAAGATGAGTGTTTAGGTGTTCCCCATAAGTCACTTATGCCCTAGAGCTAGGGGTCTTGATGAGTCAGTGGTCTTGGAAAACATTCATGATGACTCTACCTGGTCACTCCTTAGATGTCATCTATAGTGCTGGAAGACTCCAAAGAAATCATTAAATCCTCGATCTTTACAAGGAGGACATACATTATCTGTTCTATAAGGCATGTATAAGGTGGGAATGTAGGTCCTAGCAAGAATAGAAGCAAAAAATAGGAGCAAAAAATTCAGGTTTTCATGGGGTCCCTTTAGTTTTCCTGTCTCACTAGGATTACTTTTGGCTGACCTTCACCCTGCCACCAAACATGATACAGACCTAATTCTCTCACTTTAACTCCTATCCTGACTCTGGCCTATAAACTGACCCTGATTTTTACACAGAATATGACCCTGAACCACACCCAACACTATGACTGTGTTCCTGATATTTAACCTGACTCCTGACCCCGGTTTTCATACAAACACTAACTCTGATTCTTACCCTTAACATGATCCTGAGCTGATCTCTGACCCTGACCATCACTCTATTCCTGGCCCTTGCTATGAAGCTAATAATCAACCTGATCTTGACTGTGATGATCACCCTAACTCTGACCCAAACCCTTACTCTAAAGATGAATCTTTATCTTGACCTTTACTTAATGCTTACTCTGACCCTGACACTCAGAATCACCCTAAATGCAACTGTCACCCTTATCCTTACCACTATCCTAACATTACTCAGATCCTGATCCTCATCAAGACCCTGACATTTGCTTCAGCCTTTCCCTGAACCTTACTGAAACTTCATGTTCACACTCCTTTTGATCATGATCATCACTGTGACCCTGAAACAGACACTGAAGCTCATTTGCACCCTGACCTTTACTTCCCTTGCTCATACAACTCTGACCCTGAGTCTCATACTCACTATACTACTGACTGTAACCTTAACCTGACCATGACTCTGATCCTCACCATGACACCTTTACCCCAACCATTTACTGAATACTAAACCTATACATATCCTAGACCTGATTCATATCTCTTTATGAATAGTTCATGAAATGCTCATACACATACTTTCTCTGAGTCTATGGCTTGTGTTTGCATTCTCTTGAAGATCCTATACTTTTAACAAAAGCTAATTCAAAATGTATCATATACCTAAATGTAAAGCACAAAAGTATAAAATTTTATGAGCAAATATAGGAGAAAATCTAGGTGACCTCAGGTTTGGTGGTGAATTTCTAGATATAACACCAAAAGGATAATCCACAAAAGAAACATATGGGAAGCTGGATTTTATTATAATTAATGGGATAAAATATTTGTAAAACACATATCTGATAAATGACATGTACCCAAAATATATGAATAATGCTTAGAATTCAATAAGAAAACAACTCAATTTTATTTTTTAAAAAAATATTTATTTATTTTTGAAAAAGAGAGAGAGAGAACCAGGGAGGGGCAGAGAGAAATGAGGACAGAGGATATGAAGTGGGCTCTGTACTGACAGCAGACAGCCCCATGCAGGGCATGAACTTACGAACTATAAGATCATGACCAGAGCTGAAGTTGGTCTCTTGACCAAACGAGCCGGCCAGACACCCCAGAAAACAACTCGATTTTTAAAAATGGGCAGAGACATAAACAGACACTTCATGAAGAAGATATTCAGATAGTAAGTAAGGATATAAAAAGATGTTCCCCATCATCTATCATTAGGGGAGTTCAAATTAAAACAACAATGTAATAGCACTATACACCTAGTAGAATGGCTAAAATATAAAACAGTGATAAGACCAAATGCTGTTGAGGATGTGGAACAACAGAAATTCTCAGCATTGCATACAAATGGATACATATAGAAATATTTAGGGGCGTCTGGGTGGCTCAGTTAATGATCTCTGCTGACAGCTCAGAGCCTGGAACCTGCTTTAGATTCCATGTCTCCCTCTCTCTCTGCCCCTCCCCTGCTCATGCTCTGTCTTTCTTTCTGTTAATAATAAACATTAAAAATTTTAAAAGAGAAATATTTGTAGATATGTGTATATACACAGGTTGTATACAAACATAGATTTCCCTGCTCTGTCAGCTGGGAGGCCCAAAAAGTAAAAACACTCAATAGACACACACACACCATTTATAATCACCAAAAACTGGAAGCAACCAACATGTCTTTCAACAGGTGACTGGATAAATAACCTCATTTATATCTATACAATGGAATATAATTTGGTGATGAAAAGAAATGAGCTGTTAAGCTGTAAAAAATACATGACAGAACCTTAAATATATGGCTAAGTGAAAAAAGAGGCCAATGTGAAAAGGCTACATACTACATGATTTTAATTATGTGACATTCTGGAAATAGTATAGCTATAGAGACAGTAAAAAAACAAAAAACCCAGTGGGTGTCAGGGAGGAAGCAGGAGGCAGAGAGGTTAACTAGATGAAGCATAAGGGATTTCTTTGGGTGGTGAAGCTATTTTGATACTGTTGTGGTGGATACATGGCATTATGCATTTTTCAAAATCTATAGGACTTTACAACACAATGAGTGAACTTTAATGTATGTAAATTTAAAGAAAATTTATTTAAATAAGTCTAAAGAGGTGCAGGAAAGAATGCAGAATGTGACAAGAGAATCCAATTGTATTACAAATGTACAAAATAGCCTCTCTGAAGAGGATGGAGGAATGAAATGTGTTAACCTAAGTGACTTTGGAAATGATGGAGTCTAACAGATGAAGGCAGAAGTGATTGCACATAAGCACTGTACTCTAATTGATAAAATTATTTCTCAAAGAACTGCAAGTTAATAATTCTGATACTGTTATACATGCACACTGTAATTAAACAATGAAGTGAACAGATGGCTGGAATTTGGTTTCTCAATGTTGGAGTGGGAATTGAGAGACAGGCAAGGAGGAATGTTTAGAATGATCCATGTGGTAGTGGATTAGAGTTAGAAATAGTGTGAACAGATTTGTGGGAGGGAAGTTAGTATTGTGGCAGCCTAAGTTGTTCATTTTTTCTCTCCCCCTTTAAAATGAACTAATTAGACATCCATAACTGAACAAATGTGTCTCCACATTACATCAAAGAACCAAGGAAGTTTCTAGCCCACATCTCTATCTGAAAATAAATAAAGAGAAACCTTGGCAAGGACTGCAGATTCAAAGGAGTCAGCAAACCTGCTCCACCCCTACTCATCACAATTTGGGGAAAAAATAACCTGGAAACTGCAAAACTGGGAGATATCCATAAACGAGAGAATTTGTGGAAGAATTCCTCCTCAGCCTGCCTGAGATTTGCCTTGCAAGATACTAAAAAGAATTCTTCATGCTGAAATGAAAAAAAAAAAAAAAGCTAATTAGAGGCATAAAAACATGTGAAAGTAACTAACGTTCTAGTAAAAAGGAAAGACACCTACCAGCATCTATAGTCTCCTGATTTGTTCATTTTAGCCACTCTGATTGGTGTGAGGTGGTGTCTCAGTGCAGTTTTGATTTGTATTTCCTTGATGATGAGTGACGCTGAGCACCATTTCATGTGTCTGTTGGCCATCTGGATGTCCTCTTTGGAGAAGTATCTGTTCATGTCTTCTGCGCATTTCTTCACTGGATTGTTTGTTTTTCGGGTGTGGAGTTTGGTGAGGTCCTTATAGGTTTTGGATACTAGCCCTTTATCCGATATGTCATTTGCAACTATCTTTTCCCATTCCATCGGTTGCCTGTTAGTTTTATGGATTGTTTCCTTCTGCTGTGCAGAAGCTTTTTGTCTTGATGAGGTCCCAGTAGTTCATCTTTGTTCTTGATTCTCTTGCCTTTGGGGATATGCCAAGTAAGAAATTCCTGTGGCTGACATCAAGGAGGTTGTTCCCTGCTTTCTCCTCTAGAGTTTTGATGGTTTCCTGTCTCACATTCAGGTCTTTCATCCATTTTGAGTTTATTTTTGTGTATGGGGTAAGAAAGGGGTCTAGTTTCATTCTTTTGCATATTGCTGTCCAGTTCTCCCAGCACCATATGTTAAAGAGGCTGTCTTCTCTCCATTGGATACTTTCTCCTGCTTTTTCAAAGATTAATTGGCCACACATTTGTGGATCCAATTCTGGGTTCTCTATTCTATTCCATTGGTCTATGTGTCTGTTCTTGTGCCAGTACCATACTGTCTTGATGATGACAGCTTTGTAGTAGAGGCTAAAGTCTGGGATGGTGATGCCTCTAGTTTTGGTTTTCTTCTTCAATATTACTTTGGCTATTAGGGATCTTTTGTGGTTCCATACAAATTTTAGGATTGTTCTAGCTTTGAGAAGAATGCTGGTGCAATTTTTATTGGAATTGCATTGAATGTGTAGCTTGCTTTGGGTAGTAGTGACATTTTAACTATATTTATTCTTCCAATCCGTGAGCATGGAATGTTTTTCCATTTCTTTGTGTCTTCTTCAATTCCCCTCATAAGTCTTCTATAGTTTTCAGCATACAGATCTTATATATCTTTGGTTAGGATTATTCCTAGGTATTTTATGTTGGGTTTTTTTTTTTTTTTTTTTTTTTGCAATTGTGAATGGGATCAGTTTCTTGCTTTCTCTTTCTGTTGCTTCATTATTGGTGTATAAAAATGCAACCGATTTCTGTATATTGATTTNTTTTTTTTTTTTTTTTTTGTGCAATTGTGAATGGGATCAGTTTCTTGCTTTCTCTTTCTGTTGCTTCATTATTGGTGTATAAAAATGCAACCGATTTCTGTATATTGATTTTGTACCCTACAACTTTGCTGAATTCATGGGTCAGTTCTAGTAGGCTTCTGGTGGAGTCCATGTAGAGTATCATGTCATCTCTGTGAATAGTGAAAGTTCGACTTTTTCTTTGCAGATTTTGATGCCTTTTATTTCCTTTTGTTGTCTGATTGCTGATGCTAGGACTTCCAACACAATGTTAAACAACAATGGTGAGAGTGACATCCCTTTGTGTTCCTGATATCAGGGGGGAAGCTCTCAGTTTTTCCCCATTGAGGATATTAGCTGTGGGCTTTTCATAAATGGCTTCTATCCTGACATTCTCAAGGGTCTTTATTAAGAAAGGATGCTGTATTTTGTCAAATGCTTTTTCTGCATCTATTGACAGGATCGTATGGTTTTTATCTTTTCTTTTGTTAACGTGATGTATCACATTGATTGATTTGCGATTACTGAACCAGCCCTGTAACCCAGGAATGAATCCCACTGATCATAGTGGATAATTCTTTTTATATGCTGTTGAATTCGATTTGCAAGTATCTTGTTGAAGATTTTTGCATCCGTATTCATCAAGGATATTGGCCTGTAGTTCTCTTTTTTTGCTGGGTCTCTCTCTGGTTTGGGAATCAAAGTGATGCTGGCTTCATAGAATGAGTCCAGAGTTTTCCTTCTATCTCTATTTTTTGGAATAGCTTGAGAAGAATGGGTATTAACTCTGATTTAAATGTCTGGTAGAATTCCCCAGAGAAGCCATCTACTCACATTTTTCACCCCAGAAACCTCCTCTAGGGTTAGGTTAGAGCCCACCTGCTTTTATTTTACTCAGTGTTCTAACAAGCTAGGTTGTATCCTGTAGGACCCCTGGGTGGCACAGTCAGTTGAGCATTTGACTTTGACTCATCATGATCAAGCATGCAGTTCATGAACTGTTGCCCTGTATCGGGCTCTGTGCTGACAGCTCAGAGCCTGGAGCCTGTTTCAGATTCTGTGTTTCCCTCTCCCTCTGCCTCTCCCCAGCTTGCACTCTGTCTCCTTCTCTCTCAAAAATAAATAAATATTTTAAAAATTAAAAAAACAAAATGCACATTTTGTGTAATACAATCTTATATTTGGAAAGGGGAAAAACTTGTTTTCATAGAAAAAATCAGGAAAAAACCATAAAATATATTCCTAGATTGTGAGGAGTACACATCTTTAAAGAACAAGGTGAAATTTTTAATGTTTACTAAAATTTTTCTTAACTGTAAGAGTTAAGATTTTGTTGAAATGACTAATGTAAAAAGAAGGGGAGGAAGTATAGGTTAAAGCCACTGAGAAAATCTGACTTGGGGCTTCGGGTCAGGGTTTAAATTTCAGCTCTACCCTTTCCACAACAGTTGACCTTACGGAAATGAGCTTAATGTCTTTGAGCTTTGGTTTCCTCACCTGCTAATAAGAGCATGTAAGTCATGTGTCAGCTCGGAGGACTGAATGAGATGATCTGAGTGAAGCATTTCACACAGTGCTACAAAAGCTTTCAGCAAAGATTCACAAACTCGTCATCTACAACTTTGCAAAATTCTTAAGACTTGGACTCAGGGTGGCCCCCACACTATCTCATATATAGTGAATGACCAACTTGGGCCTCCCGTTATTCTTCAAACGCTATTTACTACACATCTGCTCTGGGCCAGGCACCTTTCTATGCCTGGAGATAAAGAAGTAGCCAAAGCACACATACAAATTCAGATTATTGGGGCTCCTGGGTGGCTCAGTAGGCTGAGCTTCCAACTTTGGCTCAGGTCATGATCTCACGGTTCATGACTTGGAGTCCCACGCTGGGCTCTGTCCTGACAGCTCAGAGCCTGGAGCCTGCTTTGGATTCTGTGTGTGTGTCTCTCTCTCTTCCTTTCCCCCACTCAGACTCTGTCTCTCTCTCCCTCTCAAAAATAAATAAAACAGTAAAAAAAAACTTTTTTTAACTTCAAATTACTAAACCACAACAAGTCATTTCTTTGAAATGTTCAGAGAAATTACATTAATGGACAGAAGAGGTGCAAGGGAGGGTATATTTCACTTTGAAGGCAGTTTGGAATGAGGATCTTGGGGCCAGGAATAAAATGGGAAAGGGGTAAAAGGAAAATTCCCTTAAATGAGGTCTCTGGTGTTCAGAGCAGCCACCTCTGAACCCACCGGGCTCTCGCCTCTGGTCAAAGCCATACTTACTAGATGCTGTTCAGCTTTCTGGTGACTATCATGGGAAAGTCCACCTCAAAATATCTACTTGGGAGAAGATCTTCATCCTGAGGGAAAATACGCAGAAAGTTTTAGAATTATGTATTCACTCATACATTTACCAATCACCTTCATGTACCAAGTCCTAGGCCCCGAAGAGCAATGGGGTACTGAAGGGTGTTAAATCTGGGAGCGATATGAGCAGAAATGTATTTTTCAGATTACTGTGGTCTCCGTGTGGGGAATGTGTGGAGGCCAGGAGTGAGGGGTTATCACGGCTGTCCAAGGAAGAAGGCACTGGGAGCCCAAACTGGGAGAGCAGCCCCCGGGATGGAGGTGGGGAGGAGCTGAGAGGCGCTGGGGGGTAGGGCCTAACAGAATTTTCCAAAACGCACACTGAGATGAATTAGAGAGGGTCAGGACACCAATGTGGGGGGTTCTGACTAGCAGTTGAGGGTTAAAATGGAATAAAACAGCAAAAATCCCAAAGCATCGCACACCGTGGGGATGGGTACTGCTTTGTGACATGTCTACTTCTTTCTGTGAGGGGAGGTTACAGGCAGTGGTAAAGGCCAGGTGCTCTGGAGCCGAAGACAGGGGGATCGGGTCCCAGCTCCCCCGCCTGCCTGCTGTGAGGCCCTGAAGTCACTCATCTCCCTGGGTTGGCCCTGGTTTCTCCTGTCTGCAAAGTAGAGAAAGTGATAGTGTCTCATGGGGTTGTGAGCATTAATGAGGAAATAAATACACACAAGTGACACTCAGAACAGGGCCTGCCTTAGTAAGTGTCACATGTCTGCCATTACCATTTACTGACACGGGTACAGGGTGCCTGGGTGGCTCAGTCGGTTAAGCGTCCGACTTTGGCTCAGGTCATGATCTCATGGTACATGAGTTTGAGCCCCACATGGGGGCTCTCTGCTGTCAGCACAGAGCCCACTTTGGATACTCTCCCCCCCCCCACCTCTGCCACTGGTTCCCTCTCTCACTGGTTCTCTCTCCCTCTCAAAATAAATAAACTTATAAAAAAAAAAAACTTATCGACACAGGTACATAGATATGGGTCTTGGCCTGGGGTGTACATTTATTTTTACTGAACCCTGTAGGACAACAGTGTGGCAGACACACACACACACACACACACACACACACACACACACACACGACCCTGCTCCCCCTTCTGTAGCCCCAGCCTGGTCACCCCCCTGGCCATCCTAGCACCTTCTCTCCACCTCTGTCACATCCAATCAATCCCTCAGCCCTGATAAGTATTCTCCAACGCACTCTCTCCTCCTTAGCTCACACTCTAAGTAAGGACACCGCTGTCTGGACTCTCCACGACACCCCACCCTGTGTGTTGCTGCGGCAGCTATTCATGCCCCTGAGGCTTGGGGAAAGACACAAGGCGCTCCACGCCCTGGTGACCTGCCCAGCGTCTCCCCAAAGCGTTCTTTTAACACCCCCGTATCCACCAGTACTTACGTTCCACAAATACAGAGCCACATACTTAAAGGGGGAAAAGAAACAAAGAAAAAGACAGTTGTTGGTGCCCAGAACCTGGTGGTGGGGCTCCTCGGTGTAGGCCAGGATAAAGGAGAAGCCGGAGTGAGGATGACACCCCTCTTTCTGACTTGAGCAACTGGGCAGAATACCTTTTAGGTGGATGGTAATGAGCATGGAGAGCAGGGACAGAGGGGAGCCAACCCCCTGGGACAGCGTGACAGTGGGGGAGGGGGACAGGAATCACGAGCAAGCATTTTCCAGTAGGAGGTGACCCCGAAGCAAGTGTCAGAACTGTGAGAGCCAGCGGCCCATCACCCCTTGGAAAATCTCAGGGGATCTATTTTTACTCACACGATATGAAAAGTTACACACACTCTAAAATTCCAGAAGGCCATGAGAACAATAAGAAGCAGGGGCGCCTGGGTGGCTCAGTCGGTTAAGCTTCTGACTTCGGCTCAGAAACCCATGACTGCCACATGAACGACCTGATAGAGGAACCAAGAAACATCTGTACAAACCTACAAAAAAGAAAATGCAATTGATGAGACTGTTGTAGGGACAAGGTATGGTGCTAGAATTTCAGCTCGGAATCAGAGACCAGGCGTGCGGTCCTGATTCTGCCACTAACTGGACCCGTTTCCTCTTCTGCAAGTGAGTGTAATTACACCAGTTGTTGATCCCTAATGAAGGAGGTGAGGGATCAGATGAGAGAATGGAGGGGCGCCTGGGTGGCTCAGGCAGCTGGTGTCTGACTTTTTTTTTTTTTTCTTAAATTTCTAGGAGAGAGAGACAGCGTGAGCAGGGGAGGGTCAGAGAGAGGGAGATACAGACTCTGAAATTGGCTCCAGGCTCTGAACTGGCAGTCAGCACAGAGCCCGACGCGGGCTCGAACCCATGAACCACGAGATCATGACCTAAGCAAAAGTCGGACGCTTAACCAACTAAGCCACCCAGGCGCCCCAGCTGGCGTCTGACTCTTGATTTCAGCTTGGGTCATGGTTTGGCGCTTCGTGGGATGGAGCCCTACGTTTAGGATTCTCTTTCTCTCTTTCTCAAAATGAAGAAGTAAACTTTTTAAAAAAGATCAGAGAACGGCTACGAAAGGGCTTTATGTCATGTTACCATCACCCAGCCCTGCAAATCTCTGAACTGTACTGAAGACACCCTCACGATGACAGCACAATCTTTGTTATCGTCAAAACGACAAGCTCATGGGTCCCCGTCCCAGCTGCTCCACTGACAGCGCTCTTGCACACACACGCAGCAAATGTATCCGAGGGTTTTTACCACAACCCGTTCATAAGAGCAGGAGCTAAGAAGCAAAGCACGTAACTAAGGCCCTGGTGACATCAAGAATGTGGCTGACGCCGGTCGCGCAGCAGGTGCAAGCAGATGGGGACAGGGACGTGAGACAGACAGTCGCTGCGTTCCCTCTGCATACATTTCTAACAGTTTAAAAAATGTTTGTTTTGAGAGGGAGATGAGGCGAGGGTCAAAGAGAGAGAGAGAGAGAGACAGAGAGAGACAGAGAGAGAGAATCCCAAGCAGGCTCTGCGCCCTCAGCATAGAGCCCGATGCAGGGCTTGAACCCACACACTGAGAGACCTTGACCTGAGCCGAAAGCAAGAGTCAGGTGCTCAACTGACTGAGCCACCCAGGCGCCCCTAACAGTCTGAAACCGGTGGGAACCGTCACAAAATTAAACAATTTGGGAAAGAAGGGGGCGGTATTTTTAATTTACTTTTAACCTGCAGAAGGTGGTATCCATCCTGGCCCCGAGATTTAGAGTTTGACAATGACATTCTGTCTTCCGTAGAAATGCCTTTATAAGCTGACTGACACCATGGACACAAGCAAAATATCCTGAGAGACAGAGATAAGCTATCACTCAGTGATGATGGGCAAAGCCCACCACACCAGAACAAAACACAACCCTTCCACCCTGCATCAGGGGCCGTGATTTATCTGTAGACCTTATGGGAGAAATAACGACTTTAAAATTCTCCTTTTTTTTTTTTTTTTAAAGATATTTGAAACAAAATAAGCACAATCTACCTAATGGCTGGATCAACTATCTTAAGAAAAATACAATATCCCCTAATTCTACTTATGAAAGACAAAATGTCTTACATCAAAACATTGGATCTAAACGTTCTTCTTGGAAATATGCTTTTTCATGGCTAAAGGAAAGCTACTCAGGATCTGCTAGAACTCAAAATTGTGAGACCGTATGGAAAATAATATTGGGGGGAGAGGAAGGGAGGGCACAGACAAAGGGCTGCCTAATGCATTGAAATGTTAAGCTGTGGGGTGGGAAGCTAGAACAAAGGAGATGAGACATAAAGGAGGGACAAAGGGGGGCGCCTGGGTGGCTTAGTCGGTTAAGCGTCCGACTTTCGCTTAGGTCATGATCTCGCGGTTCATGGGTTCGAGCCCCGCGTCGGGCTCTGTGCTGACTGCCAGCTCAGAGCCTGGAGCCTGTTTCAGTCTGTGACTCCCTCTCTCTCTGACCCTCCCCTGCTCACGCTGTCTCTCTCGCTCTCTCCTAGAAATAAATAAAACATTAAAAAAAAAAAAAGAAATAAAACATTAAAAAAAAATAAACAAAATAAAGGAGGGACAAAGGAAGATAAAATTGATCTGTGTTCTAAAGCCCTGCTGCTTACACTATAACTATTTTAAGAACAAAATTTGAGTAGCATTTAAAAACCTACTGCAATTTGACTTAGGGATTTCATGTCTATGGATAGATTCTACTTGCAAATGATTTGAGCTTGTCTTTTAAAGGTCTCTTTCATTTTACTTTTCCAGTAAATCCTTTTTATTATGGATTACAGAATATCGCCCACAGTGGACTGGATATTGGAAAAATTTAAAGATGCTCCCCATGCACTCTTTGGGAAGCACTCTCCTACTATGGGGCCATAGTCTAGTGATGCCAACCCAGGGAGAAGAAGAAGGAAGGAGGGCTGACATGCTGTCCAGGGCCCCTGGCATGCAGGGCACTATGGTGGGGCCCTGCTTCTGCAGTGTTTGTTAGGAAAGTAGCCTCAAGAGCACGGGTGGGAGGCTTAAGACCTCTTAGCCAGGCCTTGTCCACTCTTACTGATGCCTGGTTTCACCTTCAGCTCAGAGTAAGTACCATGTCCTTATTCTCAGGAAGCACCACTTTAAAACTGCTTTGCATTTTTTATAGAAACTCCCCATAGTACCCATCTTTAGGGCCAAGATTCCTGCACTCACAAGAACTGTGGTCATTTGGCTACTTTCTCAATCTGGCTGAGACTAAGTCACCCTCCTGTCTCAAATTCACTGCCTTGACAGAAACTATTTGCAGAGCCTAATAATGTGACTATCACTTTAACAAGGTCAAAAATGTAAATCTTTCCATGAATGGACAGTTTACAGTGAAAGATAAATACAATGGCTCTTAAACATATAAAAATTCTTTGGGGGCACCTGGGTGGCTTAGTTGGCTAAGCGTCCGACTCCTGACTTCAGCATAGGTCATGATCTCATGGTTCAAGGGCTTGAGCCCCACGTCGGGCTCTGTGCTGACAGCATGGAGCCTGCTTGGGATTCTCTCTCTCGCTCTCTTTTTGCCCCTCTCCCGCTTGCAAGCAAGGGTGCACTCTCTCTCTCCCTCTCAAAATAAACATTTTCAAAATATATATTAAAAAGTAATAATAATGATCTTCAACATCACCCCAAAATAAGAGGAATATAAAATTACTATAAGAGATCATTTTTCATGTATCAGATTAACAAAGATGAAAAGCTTCATAATACACTGTGTTGGTGAGGATGTTGGGAAATAAGCAATCCCTATACTACTGGAAAGAGTAAACACTGGAGCTCTCATTTTAAGAATGAATCCCTCTGTTATACGGCTGGCTCTGAAATGGAGAAGGGGCCACCCTCCATGGAATGTGGGTGGCTTCTAGAAGGTGGACAAGAAAAGGAAATAGACTCTCCCCTATGGTCTCCAAAAGAAACAGCCCCGAAGACACTTTGACTTAGTAAGACCCACGTTTGACTTCTGACCTTCAGAACTGGAAGATAATAAATTTGTATTGTTTAAAAAACAAAACAATGAATCCCTAAAACCTGAGGCCTCTCGGCTGATGAGGGGGAACAGGGAGGAGGGAGAGGGTCACTTGCCTCTGTTAATCTAGGGGGCCTTCCTCTCCTTAGACAGCCTTACAAGATGCTGGATGTAGGGGTCATGCCAGTAGCCAATGCTGACTGCAAACCTGGAAGGGATGAAAAGGAGGCGGGTGAGTAGAGGTCAGTAGATTCAGGTTCTCAGGAACCAGGGCAAGGAGGAAAACCCGTCTACTTCCAAAGGCCGACAGATTCATGTTTCACACTCCAGCACAGATGTAAACAGATGCAGCCATCCACTGTGTGTTCACTTACGCTGCCTCTCACCCTCCCTCAGCGGCCGTGTGTCACCTCTCTGTGTTCTGATGCTAATTCCATTCCCAGGACCCTAGAGAGCATAGGACCTCATTTCACACCTCACCCAGAAGGCCTGCGGCCATGTATTCACTCAGCAAATTGGACAGAGCTCTTCAGACACTCTACTCAGCCAGAAGTTCTGGGTCCACAGGAAAGGAGATGTAGAATTGTTCTGTAAAACTCACCTGGGACTCCCTAAGTATTTCCCCCGGCTCTGTCATTTCACATCCCTTAAGGAGGTCCTAGTGGGAAAACCAGGAACAAATAAACAGTACAGTTACAACCTAGACAAAGCCATTGTCGCTTACACTCTCTGGTCTACACTACAACCTGGAGAATGCTATGGGAACCGAAATGCTCCCCAGACTACACCACAGGGAATCAAAGTTCTAGTTTCCTTCGCCAGGGATCGGAAGCCCCAGTTACCGCTGAAGGTCTTCTGGCAACCTCGGGTGGATCCAGACTTAGGACAAGGACATGTGATGGAAGGAACCTGGATCCTTAAGGCCATGCCAAGCCACTGTGGGCCTGGAGCCCGCTCTACCTCTCAACAGACATTTTGAGAATTTATACATGTCTTTATCATTTAAACCAAATGGAGTCAGGCATCTGTTACTTACACTCTGAAGCATCCTAAGTGATATCCTGAGTGTAGGAGCTCATTTCCATGTTGTTTGATGAATCAGCTGAGAGGGGATGGTGTGTGTGTGTGTGTGTGTGTGTGTGTGTGTGTGTGTGAGACTGTCACCTAGCTAGGGTTTGAGCTCCCAGAAGCAGATATTCTACCTTCTCTTTATATCCACTGACAAGGCTTACTGCTGCCTTGATTGTGATCGGTGCTAATCCTGTACAAACCTGTCTCCCGCCCAGTCTCTCTCATGTCCACATTCACACATCCACAGACACCCATGAGGAAGCACATACTTTTGGCTACTCAAGGCAGCAACTCAACACGGAAACACACAAAGTACTCGTTAAGGGACACAATTTGCTAAGGGCCCAGACTGTCCAAGTTTTACAAGGGTGAACGGGCTCGGCTGTCTAAAATAGTGCTTTTCGAACAATGAATGATGGCCCATCCATCTCATAAAATCAGTGTTGTCGTTTGCAAGTCTTCATCTGTGAAAATGCAGTTGAACAGAGTAAAATAGAAAATATCAGTATGCATTACACACTGTAGGAGTTAAGATTGTTTTGTGAAGTTTTTGTGGAAGTGTGTGTTCAGGGTATAAATGCGATGAAAAATCTGTTCTCCAAACAAACAAAATAGACTCTTAAACACAGAGAGCAAAGTGGTGGTTGCCAGAGGAAATGGGGAGGGCATGGGGAAAATAGGCAAAGAGGGCTTAAGGGGTACAAACTTTCAGTTACATAAATAACTCACCAAGATGAAAAATACAACATAGGGAATACAGTCAATAATATTGTTATAACATATGGTGACAGATGGCGACGACACTTAATTGTGGTAAGAGCTGAGTAATGTGCAGATTTGTCAAATCACTTTGTTGCACATCTGAAACTAATATAACATTGTATGTCAACTACAATAATTAAAGAAAGAAAATGGTGTTCTTGCTGTTGGTGGATTAGGGGAGTATTTGCCTCAAAGGAATTATCTAGTGCCATCTACTGGTAAAGGTCACATCTGCAGTCGAAGCAAGAACCAGACTAGTGATGAGAAAGTCATCAAACATGGATGTAAGGGTTGGAGGGGTCCTTAGAACGGACCTGGTCAACCCTGACATCCAATGCAAGACTCCCTCAACAACACCAAGCCACTGCCTCACTACGTTCCACAAAAAAGGCACTCACTCCAAGGCTCTGCAGCCCTGACTGCTGAAAGCTGATCAAGTTGCCCTCTACAAGCTCTGCGTCGGACTTACTACCGCCCTCTCCTGGCTGACAAGGAGAGTTCCCCCCCCCCCTCAGCTGTAGTCTGTCGATTTCATACTATTGCTTCAATCAAACAATATTTGTTGAGTGTCTGCTAAGTGCCAGGCATGGGGGATACAGTGGTGAACCGGACACAAAGATAAGTAAGAGCTTCTGACAGATGAAGGACAGCAGCATGGTGGATAGATGGCCCTACTTTATTATTATTATTATTTTTACAATAGTTTATTGTCAAGTTGATTTCCATATAACACCCAGTACTCATCCCCACAAGTGCCCTCCTCCATGCCCATCTCCCCCTCCCCCCCCACACCCATCAGTCCTCAGTTTGTTCTCAGCATTCAAGAGTCTCTCATGGTTTGCCTCTCTCCCTTTCTCGCACCATTTCTCCCCTTCTTCTCCCCCATGGTCCTCTGTTAAGTTCCTCCTAATCCTCCTATACGTGCAAACATATGATATTTATCTTTCTTTGCCTGACTTATTTCGCTCAGCATAACACCCTCAAGGTCCATCCATGTTGCTACACATGGCCAGATTTCTTTCATTCTTTCTTTGCCATGTAGTATTCCATGGTATAGATAAACCACATCTTCTTGATCCATTCGTCTGTTGATGGACACTTAGGCTTCCATGTTTTGGCTATTGTTGAGGGTGCTGCTATGAACATTGGGGTACATGTGCCCCTATGCATCAGCACTCCTGTATCCCTTGGGTAAATTCCTAGCAATGCTATTGCTGGGTCATAGGGGAGTTCTGTTGTTAATTTTTAGAGGAACCTCCACACTGTTTTCCAGAGGGGCTGCACCAGTTTACATTCCCACCAACAGTGTAGGAGGGTGCCCATTTCTCCACATCCTTGCCAGCATCTATAGTCTCCTGATTTGTTCATTTCAGCCACTCTGACTGGCGTGAGGTGGTATCTCAGTGTGGTTTTGATTTGTATTTCCCTGATGAGGAGGGATGCTGAGCATCGTTTCATGTGTATGTTGGCCATCTGGATGTCCTCTTTGGGGAAGTGTCTGTTCATATCTTCTGCCCATTTCTTCACTGGGTTGTTTGTTTTTTGGGTGTAGAGTTTGGTAAGTTCCTTAGAGATTTTGGATATTAACCCTTTATCTGATATGTCATTTGCAACTATCTTTTCCCGTTCTGTTGGTTGCCTATTAGTTTTGTGGGTTGTTTCCTTTGGGATGGCCCTACTTTAGAGAACGTGAGAGGGAAAACCTCCCTGGAAAGGGAGTGGGCTGAGTTGGGTCCTTACAGAACTGGAGAAAGCTGTGCAAAAGGCATTCCGGACAGGAGGGTAGCAGACAGAAAAGCTCTGGGCACGAAGCACTTTGGAATATTCCAGTAGCAGAAAGTAGGCAGGGAGGCTGGAGAACAGTGGAGAAACAGGAGAAACTGGAGAGGGAGGTGGAGAGAGAAGCAGGCTCAGGCCACAAAGGGCGTGGTGGGAGCCAGGGTGAGATCTCTGCAGCCATGTACATTGGCCCCAAACCATGGGGAGATGAATAAATGTAACCTATCCGATCCCAGTCCTTAATGACTCCAACTTTCTAATGTTTGCAACATGTGTCTCCTTCCAGTCTTCAGATCTAGAAGTCTGCCAGTGGTTTCTGGGAGGAAAAGGATGTCACTGATATGCACCTCAGATTGGCCAACATAAGATAGCATGCTGATAAGAGGAGGAAGGGTCAAAGACTGTCGGGCACTGTTCATGGGGAGCTCCAAAGGGAGACAGGCAACCAGTTTCAGAACTTACAAGCCAACACTGGGAGCTCAGCTGAACGTGGTGGATCCATACAAGGAAACGCTAACTGGTCACCTCCGATTAAACTAGAAGGATCAGACATGCCAAGATGTTCAAGATACACTGTGAAGGGGAAAAAGTTAGGCCAAAAACATATGTAGCCAACGTGCCCGTGAATACATGTGTCTATGTGTATGTGTCTGTATTTACAGGCAAGTACTAGGGGACTGGTACCAGAACACTAACCATGATTATCTTGGGGGGCTCTGGGGTGTGTGTGTGTGTGTGTGTGTGTGTGTGAACTTATCTCTATGTTTTCAACTTTTTCTTCACTAATTCTATGCCATATTTTATTCTAAGACACCATTAACTGTAAGACTGAAAAAAGAAAGAAGAAACACTGCCAGTTAGTTAGCTTAATGTTTTTCTTACTGCTTAGAATTTTAAGTTTGTGCTTGTTGGAAAAAGCCCACTTATTTACTTGTTTGCTTGTTTAATTATTCTGAAAGCCGGCTCTATGCACAATGTGGGGCTTGAACTCACAACCAGATCAAGAGTTGCATGCCCTACCCTCCTACACTGTTGGTGGGAATGTAAACTGGTACAGCCCCTCTGGAAAACAGTGTGAGGGTTCCTCAGGAAACTAACAATAGAACTCCCCGATGACCCAGCAATAGCACTGCTAGGAATTTACCCAAGGGATACAGAAATGCTGAGGCAAAGGAGCACATGGACCCCAATGTTCATAGCAGCACTCTCCACAATAGCTAAAACATGGAAAGAGCCTAAGTGTCCATCAACAGAAGAATGGATCAAGAAGATGTGGTTTATCTATACCATGGAATACTACATGGCAATGAGAAACAATGAAATCTGGCCATGTGTAGCAACATGGATGGACCTTGAGGGTGTTATGCTTAGCGAAATAAGTCAGGCAGAGAAGGACAAATATCACATGTTTGCACGTATCAGAGGATTAGGAGGAACTTGACGAAGGACCAAGGGGGAGAAGAAGGGCAGAAATGGTGGGGGAAAGGGAGAGAGGCAAACCATGAGAGACTCTTGAATGCTGACAAAAACTGAGGACTGATGGATGTGGGGGGGAGGGGGGATGGGCATGGAGGAGGGCACTTGTGGGGACGAGCACTGAGTGTTATGTGGAAACTAATTTGACAATAAACTATTTGTAAAAAAAAAAAAAAGAGTTGCATGCCCTACTGACTGAGTCAGCCAGGAGCCCCTGCAAAAGCCCTTGGACACTTACTTAAACAGATGAAAGGAAATGGATGAGTGCAATGAGCTGGTTAAGTCTTCCCTTTTTGGGTATCTGTGAGTTTCCATACAATATTGACCTTCATGCTGCCAAGGGCACTGGCAAGGCTATGTTCCCAAGAGGTCTCCATCATCCTCTCCAAGATTGCCTTCCATGCTACTGACCTTCCAGATGTAGGTTCTGTTACTGAGCCTTTCTTGATCTCATCAGAAGGTTATCAATGAATGGTTCTTGAACAGCAATCAGGATTTTTGCTCCTTCTTCAAATGGCCCTTAAAAGGCAGGTGGACAGAAGCACCCAAGAGCTGAGGGTGTAGCTGTCCAGCCACGCCCCGAGGGAAGATGACCACATCCACTTGCACAGATAATGACAACTCTAACCCAACTCGGTAGTGACTGAGGACACATGGAGAATAAATCACAGCTGATGTCAAGACGCAAGAGCGCATGTCACAGCAAAATCAAATACCATACTGCCTTCACCACACAGACAACTGTAAGCTTAGATGTCACAGGCAAACATGAAGGGCAAATATCAAGTGAGGAAAAATACCTGTGACATCACAAAGTAGTAACATCCTTAAAATATAAAAGACTTATAAACTAGTAAGGGTCTTGACAACAAAAATAGGCAAAAGACTTGAACAGACAGTTCATGAAAGATGTAGGAATGTTCAGTAAGCACACAAAAAGATGCCTAAGATCATTAGTCACCAGGGAAATGCAATTTAAAACCATAATGAGCTATTTCACCTTACAATATAGCATGTTAACAAGAATGTTGAGCAACTGAGTTTCAATATATTGCCGGTGGGAAGTATAAACTGATAAACCATTTTGGAAATTAGTCTAACAGTTAAATATATATGCACCCTATGACTAAACAATTCCACTCCTAGACATTTATTTGAGAGAAATTTAAGACTTCTATAAGAATATCCATTGTAGCCTATTCACAATGACCAAAAACTTCAATACAACTCAAATGTCCTATCATTGGGAAAACACATGAACAAATTGCAGTATATTCATACTACATGTATAGGAATAAACTACTTTATACTGACAAAGACTCTCTCCTTGACCAAACTCTAGCCAGGCTCCTCTGAGCCCTCTTCTCAACTAGGCTTCAACCCTAACTTACTGTATAGAGACTTGAACAAACACTAATATAGACCCTAACAGCTCAAGACTCCAACCCTAGGATGACTCCAGCACCCCTTAGTACCTGCCTGAGAAAACTCAAGGCTGCCAAAAGCATCCATTGTTTATTCTAGCCAACACTGAAAGATCAGGCCTCTCTCCCAGCGAGCAAATCCAGGTGGTTTCACATGAACCAATTCCTTTCCTAGACTTTGTAGTTTTTCACTTCTTGGACTTTATTCACCCCCAACCTTACTCCCTCATTCTCTTTAAAATGTCCTCTGTACAAATCGGAGTTTCATTCACTCTGAACTCTTTTCCTTATTGCAATAGTTATTACTGATTAAACCCTGTCCTCACCACTTTAACTAGTATCTAGTTTTATCTTCAAAAAAATTTTTTAATGTTTATTTATTTTGATAGAGTGTGTGTGGATGCACAAGCAGGGGAGGAGCAGAGAGAGAGGGGGAGAGAGACAGAGACAGAGAGAATCCCAAGTAGGCTCCACACTGTCAGTACAGAGCCGGACATGGGGCTCAATTCCACAAACCATGAGATCATGTCCTGAACCAGTATCAAGAGTCAGATGCTCAAGTGACCGAGCCACCAGGCACCCCCGGCTTTATCTTTGATAATGCAAACAACATGGCTACGTCTCAAAGAACACAGTTGAGTGAAAGAATGCAGAAGACCACATACTGCATGATTCTGTTTATATGACATTTGAGAACAGGGAAGAACAGGCAAATCTAATCTACCATAGATTCTGAAATCAGAAAATGACTGGTGAGGGTAAGAAGACTAATTAGAAAGATGTAACAAGCGAAGTTTCTAGAGTTTCAGATATATTTTGCACCTTGTTTTGGGTGATGGTACACAGGTATACCGTTGACTTGAACAACACAGGGGTTAGGGGTGCCAACCTCCTGTGCAGTCAAAATTTGAATATAACTTTCAATTCCCCCAAAACTTAACTACTGATTGACTACTGTTGACCAGAAGTCTTACTGATCACAGTCGATTGACACATATTTTGTATGTTAGATTTATTATATATTGTATTCTTTCAATAAAGGAGGCTAAAGATATTAAGAGAGGCACCTGGGTGGCTCAGTCAGTTGTGTCTGACTTCAGCTCGGGTCATGATCTCATGGTTTGTGGATTCGAGCCCCCCATTGGACTTTCTGCTGTCAGTGTGGAACCTGCTTTGGACCCTCTTTCTCCCTCCCTCTGCCCCTCCCTCACACATGTGCGCACTCTCTCTCCCTCAAAAATAAATAAGCATTAAAAAAAAAGAAAATATTTAGAAAATCATAAAGAAAATAAGTTTAGAGTACTGTACTGTATTTATCAAAAAAATCCACCTAGAAGGGGACTCATGTACTTCAAACCCATGTTGTTCAAGAGTCAACCATATATACCTGTTAACACTCATCAAACTGAATGCTGAGGTCACGAGCATTTTAGTTTATAAATTCTCTCTCTCTCCCCCTTGCCCTCTCACCTCCATTTCCTTCCCTCCTCTCCCCCTCTGTCTCTTTAGAATACCTGGGGATATTCTGAAAGCAAAGAAAGATGAGAGATGTAGCTGACTCTCCAAGTTCCCCTTTCAATATCCACTTACCCCTCCTTCCTTACCCCAATTTTGCTTGAGGCATCAATCTGTCCCATGAGAAATTCTCCCTTCCCACATTTTCCTGCAGCTAGGGGGGAGGCCACATACCCACTTCTGGCCAATAAGAAGTATGTAGAAGTCTACAGGGTGGGATTTCCTGAAAAGCTATTGCTTTCACAGACTCAGACTCATGCCTTTTGTTAGTATACCTTTTGTTTCTTTCTTCCTGGAGTCCAGCTGCTCAAATGAACTAAGAAGATTGTGCTATTCCCTGATGCAACCCTTTTACCCCAAGCTGGAGGAGCTCTTAGCAAGTCACGACTGACACTTCGCAAGTCAAAATGTTTAGGTATCAAAATGAAAAA
The DNA here is from genome assembly GCF_003009895.1 of Hyaena hyaena. Classification (NCBI taxonomy): domain Eukaryota; kingdom Metazoa; phylum Chordata; class Mammalia; order Carnivora; family Hyaenidae; genus Hyaena; species Hyaena hyaena. The sequence goes on from NW_024080767.1 coordinate 168,469, forward strand.
GCTAATTCCAACTGGAAGTTGAAAATGATCTACGCATTGCTGTGTAAAAGTATATGTAAGAATTCAGTATGTGAGTGATATTTCAAAGCAATGGGGGATACAGACTATCAATAAGTGTGGGAACAAAAACTCGTACCTTGTAACATACAAAAGCATGAAGATAGGACTATTACCATACATAGGACAAGTTCTTACAGACCAATAAAAACACAAATAAAACAAAAAGACAACAACCCAGTAGGAAAATGATAAAGAGAAAGGTGTCATATAAAAAGATATCAGTGATAGTGACCAACTAAAAAATGCTCAGTCTTAGGGCGCCTTAGGTGGCTCAGTCAGTTGACCGTCCAGCTTCGTCTCAGGTCATGATCTCGTGGTTTGTGAGTTTGAGCCCCACTTCAGGCTCTGTGCTGTTAGTGCAGAGCCTGCTTCAGATCCTCCCTCTCCTTCTCTCTGCCCCTCCTCCCACTTGCACTCTCTCAAAAATAAACATTAAAAAAAGATTTTGATAAAAATGCTCAGTCTTACTAGTGATTATAATAAAAATTTTTTAAAATAAAATAAAAAAGTTAAAGAAGTATTATTTTCCACCTGCCAGCTGACAAACAATTTAAGACTGAGAATATTCTCTGAAAATATTCCGTGCTTAACATCTCTTTTACCATGAGAACAAAAACGTACACAACTTCTTTGGAGGACCATTTTGAAGAGGCTTCTCTCCTGAAATCCATCTCACTGGAAAACTGAAACACATCGAAAATGCTTATCACAGCCCTATTTTATTTTTTAATTTTTATTCTTTTAAAAAATTGCATAAAGATTTTATTTTTTCTTAGTTTATTGTCCAGTTGGTTTCCATATAACACCCAGTACTCATCCCTACAAGTGCCCTCCTCCATGCCCATCACCCCCCTTCCCCTTTCTACCAACCCCATCAGCACTCAGTTTGTTCTCGGCATTCAAGAATCTCTCATGGTTTGCCTCTCTTCCTTTCCCCACTATTTCTCCCCTTCTTCTCCCCCATGGTCCTCCGTTAAGTTCCTCCTAATCCTCCTATACGTGCAAACATATGGTATCTGTCCTTCTCTGCCTGATGTATTTTGCTCAGCATAACAGCCTCAAGTTTCGTCCATATTGCAACAAATGGCCAGATTTCATTCCTTCTCATTGCCGTGTAGTATTCCATTGTATAGATGAACCACATCTTCTTGATCCATTTGTCAGTTGATGGACACTTAGGCTCTTTCCATGTTTTGACTATTGTTGAGAGTGCTGCTATGAACATTGGGGTCCATGTGCCCTATATATCAGCACCCCTGTATCCCTTGGGTAAATTCCTACCCGTGCTATGTCTGGGTCATAGGGGAGTTTTATTGTTAGTTTTTTGAGGAACCTCCACACTGTTTTCCAGAGGAGTTGCACCAGTTTATATTCCCACCAACAGTGTAGGAGGGTGCCCGTTTCTCCATATCCTCAACAGCATTTATAGTCTCCTGACTTGTTCATTTCAACCACTCTGACTGGCGTGAGGTGGTATCTCAGTGTGGTTCTGATTTGTATTTCCCTGATGAAGAGGGACGCTGAGCATCATTTCATGTGTTTGTTGGCCATCTGGATGTCCTCCTTGGAGAAGTATCTATTCATGCCTTCTGCCCATTTCTTCACTGGATCATTTATTTTTCAGGTGTGGTTTGGTGAGTTCCTTATAGATTTTGGATACTAGCCCTTTACCAGATATGTCATTTGCAACTATCTTTTCCCATTCCGTTGGTTGCCTATTAGCTTTATTGATTGTTTCCTTTGCCATGCAGAAGCTTTTTATCTTGATGAGGACCCATAGTTCATTTATGCTCTTGATTCTCTTGCCTTTGGGGATGTGTCAAGTAAGATTGCTGCAGTGGAGGTCAAGGAGGTTGTTTCCTGCTTTCTCCTCTAGAGTTTTGATGGTTTCCTGTCTCACATTCAGGTCCTTTATCCATGTTGAGTTTATTTTTGTGTATGGTGTGAGAAAATGATCTAGTTTCATTCTTCTGTGTGTCACTGTCCAGTTCTCCCAGCACCATCTGTTAAAGAGGCTGTCTTTTTTCCATTGGATACTCTTTTCTGCTTTATCAAAGATAAGTTGGCCATACAATTGAGGGTCCAATTCTGAGTTCTCATTTCTATTCCATTCGTCTATGTCTCTGTTTCTGTGCCAATACCATACTGTCTCGAGGATGACAGCTTTGTAGTAGAGGCTAAAGTCTGGGATGGTGCCTCCTGTTTTGGTTTTCTTCTTCAATATTACTTTGGTTATTTGGGGTCTTCTGTGGTTCCATACAAATTTTAGGATAGTTTGTTCTAGTTTTGAGAAGAATGCTGGTGCAATTTTGATTGGGATTGCATTAAATGTGTAGATTGCTTTGGGTAGTATTGACATTTTAACAATATTTATTCTTCTGGTCCATGAGCATGGAATGTTTTTCCATTTCTTTGCATCTTCAATTTCCTTTGTAAGTTTTCTATAGTTTTCAGCATACAGATCTTCTATATCTTTGGTTAGGTTTATTACTAGGTATTTTATGTTTTTTTTGTGCAATTGTGAATGGGGTTAGTTTCTTGATTTCTCTTTCTGTTGCTTCATTATTGGTATATAAAAATTCAACCAATTTCTGTATATTGATTTTTTCCCCTGCAACTTTGCTGAATTCATGGATCAGTTCTAGTAGGCTTCTGGTGGAGTCTGTTGGGTTTTCCATGTAGAGTATCATGTCATCTGCGAAAAGTGAAAATTTGACTTTTTTGCCAATTCTTATGCCTTTTATTTCCTTTTGTTGTCTGATTGCTGATGCTAGAACTTCCAGCACCATGTTAAATAACAGTGGTGAGAGTGGACATCCCTGCCGTGTTCCTGATCTCATGGGGAAAGCTCTCAGTTTTTCCCCATTGAGGATGATGTTAGCTGAGGGCTTCTCATAGATGGCTTTTATGATGTTTAAGAAAGCTTATTCAATCCCAACTTTCCCGAGGGTCTTTATTAATAAGAAGGGATGCTGTATTTTGTCAAATGCTTTTTCTGCACCTATCGACAGGATCATATGGTTTCTATCTTTTCTTTTGTTATTGTGATGTATCACATTGATTTGTGAATATTGAACCAGTTCTGTAACCCAGGAATGAATCCCACTGGTCATGGTCAAAGCTCTATTTTAATAGCAAAATCATAGCTACCCAAATGATGAACAGAAGAACGGACACATAAAGTACAACCACACTGTGGAATACTGTTTAGCCATTGCAGGAAAAAAAAAAGAGAGAGAGAGAGACAAAAAATTCTATGTATAGTATATTCAAATTGGCTACTGAGTGGGTGAAAAGTATTCACTTTTGTCATTTAAAAAATTAACCATTAAGGCACCTGGCTGGCTCAAAGAGTATGTGACTCTTGACCTCGGGGTTGAGTTTGAGCCCCACGGTGGGTGTAGACCACTTAAAAACAAAATCTTGGGGGTGGGGGAGCATCTTGGTGGCTCAGTCAGTTAAGCCTCTGACTCTAGATATCAGCTAAGGCCATGAGCTCACATTTTGTGAGATCAAGCCCCGTATCAGGCTCTGTACTGACAGGGTGGAGGCCTGCTTGGGATTCTCTCTTTCCCTCTCTCTCTCTCTCTCTCTCTCTCTCTGCCACCCCACCCCCACCCTGTGCAGATGCTCTCTCTCTCTCTCTCTCTCAAAATAAATAAAAATCCTTTAAAATAATAAAATAAATTTAAAAAATAAAATCTTAGGCACACATGAGTGTGTCAGTTGGTTAAGCATCTGACTCTTGATTTTGGCTCAGGTCATGATCTCACGATTTGTGGGACTGAACCCTGCACTGGGCTTCATGAAGATGGCATAGAGCCTGCTTGGGGTTCTTGCTCCCCTTCTATCTGCTCCTACACTCCCCCCAAAATAAATAAACATTAATAATAATAATAATAATAATAATAATGTTAAAAATACAATCTTAAAAATAGTTATTAAAAGAAAAAAATAGTATTCTAGATCTGAGATCATTTTTTAATAGATATTTACAAAATTTAATTTGTTCCTTATTGAAAAAATGGGGACACAGTTCAGAAAACCCATGATTTGTTTGACTTTCTGGATGGGCAAGTATGGCAGCTAATTTATCCTCACCGGAATATCTTAATTCTAAAGTGACATGTCTTCTCTGAGAACAGAAAGCAGCAGCCCCCACCTTCAAACTATTTCAGGTCAACAGCTCAAGCCCTGCTCTCCGGGCATGGCCGTGAAGATGCGATCAGTGTGCTGGAAAGGCCTAGGCTCTTGGGAAAATCACTCCGGAGATGTGATCCTGTGGCCCACCTGAACCTCCAGGGGGCCGTCATTTGTGGATTCAGTTGAAGTCAGATTAACTTCTGTAATTTTTACAACAGGATTTCAGTCTTACGGCCCCTGGCCTGGTTTCTAAAACATGTAGATCACTGAAAACCAGGGAATCAGAACAGCAGACTGTTAAGACCATGCCAGGAAGTGCACCCTTGAGCACCGACACTCAGTTCCTCCTCCCTCTGCCCCCTGAGAAATACTTACTGTGAGTCTAGCAGGCACGTGGTTAAGGCAGACGTGGTCCCTCCCTGCACCTTTCTTCTCGCGGGGGAGACACACAGTAAACAATACGCCTTTGCTGCGGCTGCACTGACTGCCGCAAAGGAGACGCACAGAGAACAGGTGCGGGGCTGGGCCTGGTCTGCAGGCGGCAGGGGCCTCCTGGTGAGAGCCGCATCTGGGATGAGCCAGAGGGCTTGGCGTCTTCTTTGACTCACTGGCCTCACCCACATCCAATCTGTTGACACATCCCATCAGTTAATCCTTCAAAACGTACCCAGACTCTGGTCAATTCTCAGCCCTTCCCCCACGACCATCCTGATCCAAGCCGGCAGCACCTCTGTCTTGGAATATCCCATCGGCCTACTAACTGGTGTCCCCGCTTCTGTCCTTGCTCCCTACAGGCTGCTCTCAACAGAGAAGTGATCCCATAAAACCCAAGTCAGGTCACCTCATTCTTCAGTTCAAAATCCTCCATCGGCCACCACCACAGGCCCAAAGGCCCCTTCTGCCCTCCTCCGCCGCCCTCCCTCTGGTCTGGTCCTTCCTGGAACAAGTCAGGGCTGCTCTCTCCACAGGGCTTCCTACCCACCCTGCTCTCTGGCTGGGACACCGTTTCCACAGACATCCACAGGGCTCACTCCCTCACCTCCTGCAAGTCTGTCCCCACCACTGTCCTTCTCAGGGGGAACTCTAAGCTCCACTGAGAGACACTAGCCTAGAGGAGGCATCTAAAGGACAGAAGAAGAACCTCAGGTCCTAAGCAAAAACACGCCGAGGGCACAGCGGAAGCAACTGACAAGCAAGGTGGAGAGCAGAGCTCAGGGTCAGCTACGCTGCTTACGCATGAGGTAGTGCAGCACCAGGGCCACCGTGGCAATGGTGACGGACGCAGATGAGGACAGGTGATCACTCCAGATGAGACATTCCTGAAAATGAGTGCCCTGTGTGCAGCCGGGGTCCTCCACACGCACAATGAAGCCGACCAGGCTGATGGCAAGGATTGAAACAGACAGGAGGGCTGTGCGCCAGGCACCCAAGTCGTCCACGAATTAGGTGAATAACCAGGAGTGGAAGACAGTGAGGAGGAGAGGGTGCTCCACCTGGGGACCATGGATCTCAAAGAAATGGGGGGTAGGGGTGGGGGTAAAGAACAAGGACACAAATCTTCCACCCCCGATCCTGAAACAGGCAGGGTATGAGAAAACAGAGGCTCCATCAGAGAGGCCTTCAAGGAAGGCTATCCCCAGGCAAGGACCAGGGTCAAAGCAAAGAGAGGGAAGAAATGGCTCAGAAGAGGCTGAGGAAAGAGATGAGGCTAATTAAGGAGTAGGAATTTCCCAGGAGACACAGGGAGGGTCTGGGGAGAGAGGGATAGGGGTAAACAACAGAGGGAATTGCCTTTGCGGGCATGGCAGGATGGGGGAGACCTGGAGAGGGGAGATGGGTAGTAGCGAGAGTCAGCGATCACAGGAAGTGTTGGAAAAACACCTGCCGAATCCAGTGGAATGCGTCAGCATAAACCCAGAACGTCCCACCAGGACGCTTCTAACTGAGGGCGGTAGGAGTGAGAGCAAAGGTCTGCGATGATAGTCATGACACTGACAATGACAGTACTGGGACAGCGCTGATAATAACCGCCTGTCTTCAACACGTGCCGTGTGACAGGCACTGTGGGGAGCGAGTCACACTGAATCCTCCCAACAGCCGTCTGCACCGTTCACATCATGACTGTCCCCGGGAGGGCTCTGAAAGGAAGGAGGGAACAGAATGCAACAGAAGCAACAGAACGGCAGGAGTCCTGGGAGGCGAACTGGCTTTCATGTCAAGTTAGGGCTTTTACGGCTGTAACCTAGGGCGGCAGGAACCAGCCTGATCCACGGGTGCGAGATATTCGGTAACTTCAACCAAATAGTATTCAGAACGGAGGGAAATCAAAACCTGTAATACTCTACTGCAGGCTTTACACCGTGGCCGATCCTGTGCTCACTGCCTTGTGTCTATGATCTCCTTTAATCCTTACCTCCCAGAATGCTGAGAACAAACTGAGGGCTGATGGGGGTGGGGGAGAGGGGAAAGGGGGTGATGGACATGGGGGAGGGCACTTGTGGGGATGAGCACTGGGTGTTATATGGAAACCAACTTGACCATAAACTAAAAAATAAATAAATTAATTAATTAATAATCCTTGCCTCCCAAAGGTGGGTTAACTGTGCTCCCCATTCCAAAAATGCCCACAATTCATGCAAAGAATCTCTATTTAATAACACAATTTCTTAACAAGATTTAAGGGTTTAACACATTACAGGAAGATATCACAGAACTTGAAGGACAGAGAGCTGCAAAGTGTCTTCAAACATTAACTTATGGATTCTCACAATCTTTTTGGATGTTTTTCCAGATAAGGGAAAACCCAGTACAAAAAAGCTTTGATGAAATGCATCCAGATGGCAAACATGCCCAGTCTTTAGAGCCCAGGACCTATCCCAGGAGATTCTGATTCAGTGAGTCTAGACTAGGACGTAAGCATCTGTGTTTGCTTTTTAAAATTTTTTTTTAACGTTTTATTTATTTCTGAGAGAGAGAGACAGAGACAGAAACAGCGTGAGCAGGGGAGGGTCAGAGAGAGGGAGACACAGAATCTGAAACAGGCTCTGTCCTTTTTCTGTGTCTCAATTATTTCATACTTAATTTATTTTAAGCAAGTTTCCAAAAAGTTTTACTGACAAATATTAAATCATATATATAAAACAAATAAAATTTTAAACGCACCTAATCATAATATGCTATTGTAAAGTATTTTATTTCCCTCTAATCATTTTGATGGCACTGCAGAGTCTCTTAGCAAACAGCAGTAGATGTAAGAAAAATGATTTCTAATTCAACAGTGGTCAAGAGCAAGTGAAAACTGGAGAAGAAATAAAGTTCAGTGTATTCTGTTTAAGTTCACAAATTTCCCGGCAGACTGCCTCCAAGTCTTAAATACTTATGCGTGCATTTACCTATTTATTTAATCAACCACTCCTAACACCTAACATACTGCATGGCACACGTGACTCAAGTGTTCCACTAATATTAAATCTCATTTAATCTGCGCAATTATCTATGAAGTGGGTATTATTAACGTCCCCATTTTACAGATCAGGAAACTGAGACACAGAATGGTTTAGGAACAGCTAGTAAGTGGCCTAGCTAGGATCAGCTTCGCAGAGCCTGGCCCGAGTCCATGCTTTAAATCACTGTGCTTAGTCTCCAGGACCCTACAAAAAGTGCAAGCCTTAACCCCAAACCTTGGCTTTCCCCAACCTACATTCCCTAGTGGCCCCAGCTTTAAGGGGCTACTACCCATTCCTTTCATAGTTCATATTCCTTCCCTGCTCTGCCTCAACACCCTCCTATATCCCCGTTTTGTATTCAGCCTTCTGATCTCAGCTTCAACATTACTGCCGAAATTACAAACTCTAATGGCATGCTGTATGACTCAGCACTCAACACAAAGTGTAATTATGTATTTCATGGGTAATTATTTGCTTCCTGTCTTTGCCAACGAGGTGGTGCGGATGTCAGATGCCATGCCAGTCCTATGTGTTCCCAATCACTGAAAACCCACCAACCACTCAGAAAAGAAGGGTTTGGCACAACGGATACTCTCAATAATTTCTTTTTTTTTTTTTTTAATGTTAAGTTTTATTTATTTCTAGGAGAGAGAGAGAGAGACAGAGTGAGCAGGGGAGGGTCAGAGAGAGAGGGAGTCACAGACTGAAACAGGCTCCAGGCTCTGAGCCGGCAGTCAGCACAGAGCCCGACTTGGGGCTCGAACCCACGATCCGTGAGATCATGGCCTAAGCGAAAGTCGGACGCCCAACCGACTAAGCCACCCAGGCGCCCCAACTCTCAATAATTTCTGATGAATGAATGAAGTACACTCAAGCCTCATGCTTTCCGGGGTGTGATACATGTCTGTACTCACAGTGCTGCCCCAACTATACCGCTAAGTATGTATACAGGCAAGAGCTCTGGCAAATACTGGCTCTGCACACCAACATTACGTGGGCCTGGACAGGCCATTCCCCACCCCACCCCACCCCCCGCCCCCTGAGCTTGACTGGCCTGAGTTTCAGCTTCACAATGGGGATCATAACCACCTCCAATGAAACGGAACATATTAAAGAGGGAGAACTTGCACTTCTCCTAAACCCATCGAGACTATAATTATTTGCTTCACGTCTGACTCCCAGCAAGACGTTAGCCCCCACGAAGACCACAGGGACCCGTTCGCCTGGTTCAGTGCCGGATTCCCAGTCACGCTTTCCCCAGGCCTGACACACAGCCGAAGTGGGATAATTATCAGCTAATAAATGAACCGCTGCTCCGTGCTCTTCACAGGTGTGAAACGAGGGTCGCCGAAATTGACGGGTACCTTCTGGCGTCCTAGCATGCTCCGGGTACGCTGGTATCTCAGGGCCGCCTCCCACCTAGGCCCCAGGCCCCTTGGGACGCCGGCCCCTAACCCCGCGCCTGGCAGGCATCTCTTGCATATAGAATCATCTTCGCAAGTGCCGCGCAGACCCTCCGTGTCTGTCGAGGAGGAAGAACAGGAGGTGAAAGAGGGCCTCCTCAGGCTAGCGGCCATGAGCGTGGAGGTTCCGGGGTGCTGTGCCCACCGGGGACATGGAAGCGTGAGCCACAAACGCCCTGGGAAGGAACGACCCTCGGAGAAGGCAGGAGAGAGGGGCTGGGCTCCAGCGGACTCAGCCGGCGCGGTTCAGTGACGCTGCACAAGTCAGCTGTCCCAGCAACCTTCCCGCTCATTGGCGCCTCTGCCCAGACGCTCATTGGACGATTTCTCCGCCCCCTCGGCCCGCGAAAGGGCTCATTGGAGAACTCTTTTGGCCCCGCCCACACAACCCGGAAGTACGCTAAGGAGAGGAAGGAAGCAAATGGACGCAAAACAAGAGCACCGCAATACTTTATGGGAATTGTGGTTTGGGTGCGCTGGGAGGGCATTGGGCGTTTTTTTCTTTTCTTTTTTTCTTTTGTGTGAGAGAGACAGAGAAAGAGAGACAGAGGCAGAGAGAGAGAGAGAGAGAGAAAGACAAGTGGGAGGGGCACAGGAAGGAGAGAGAATTCTCAAACAAGCTGTATACCCAGTGCAGAGCCTGACGCTAGGGTCGATCTCACCACCTGAAAGTAGGACCCCAGCTGAAATCAAGAGTCGGTTCCTTAACCCACTCAGCTACCCAGGTACCCCATTTCATGGGTTTCTTATTGCTGGTCAGAAAAATGTATAACTGCAGTTATAACGCAGGGCGGGAGAGCTAGCAGGATGCTCAGCACTGGGGCGAAGGGCAGAGAATCCAGCTGGAGGAAACAAGTGTTCGTCAGGGCGCAGTCTCATTCGACAGTTGAACAAATGTTCATTGAATGCTGACTCTGCGCCAGGAGCTGTACTAAGTACGGGCTTTGCGGACATAATCGCCTTTCAAATGTGGAGGAAGGAATATGTGGGAAACTGGTACAATGGAAAACTATGTTGCAGTATAGATGCACAAGGGCTGCCAGTTACAAGCGTCAATGGCTGAATTGAAGGACATAATATTCAGTGAAAGAAGGGAATATAACATTTTTATAAAGCCCAAACCAAGCAAAACTGATGTTTAGAGATATACACATATATGATAGGATACTCTACAGAAAAATAAAGGAATGGGGCAGGGGAGGGAGACAGGAATCACCACTTTTGTGACCTTTAGGGAGTGGAGTGGGTAGAACACTGGAAGGGAAGGATTACTTAGGCACATCAATAATTTCTCAAGTTAGGGTGGTTCACATGTGTTTCATTATTATGCATATTGAGGACGTCCATTACGTATATTTTGTACTAGATTTATTATTAAACGTTTTTAAAGAGTGTTTGTTCCATTTCTCTGTCAGGTGCACTGAATGGATATACTCTTGGATCATGCAAACACACACACACACACACACACACACACAAGCAAAACAACAAAAACTCAGTGCAGATATCCTAGGACAAAATCATCTATCAGAAGCTTGCTTAGTATTCAGTGGAGGGATAAGAGCTCATTGATACCCAAGGTAGAAATGACAGTGGGGAAGGCTGAAATTAGGAAGGCTTGCCAGGGGGAGTTGCGATGAAATGGAGTACACCAGTTTCTTTGAGTAGTCCTCTGCCAAGAGGTAATGCAAACAACTGAATAAGCATAGTCCCCCAGCTTGGCAATGTACACATTCCAGATGTGTCAGTAAGTAGAAAGTGTCAATCGTACATAGTACAAAGTGTCCATCCTATAGCTGTGGACAGTGAGGCTGAGGGTAACTGGAAGAAGGTGGAGGCAGATATACTGATACATGTGTGTCGTTTGACAAGCAAAGAGTGTTCTTTGCTGAGCCTTTGATTCAGAAAAAGCTGGTGATTCAGAGGACTTTGTCAGTTTTTCACTGAGGGCCACCCCTGGGGTTCCAATTCATTTCATTTAAGTTCCTGCTTAAGTAGCTAGACTTTTATGACTGAGGAGTGGAATGACAAGTGTAAGTGGCAAGCTTAGACAGAACAGGCTGTGTGGTGCCTCCAAATGTGAGACTACATTGGGGTTGTTGAGAACAACGTCATTAGACAATGTCATAGAAAGTTCACTGCCAACCAATCTGCATGCCCTGACAAAGTCAAGAAAAGAGAAATTGAGATTTAAAACCCCTGTGAACATTAATATTGGGAACAAAGAGTGGCACTGACCATTTAATGTCTACAAAAGGAGACGTTTGTGGTTTTGCCTACACAGTATTTTTTTTCTTCTACAACAGCCTGAGTTTATTATGGAGAGCTAAACTCACCTTTCAGTCCACATGGATCAGGGTGAGGGGTCCTTGGGTGGCTCAGTCAGTTGAGCGTCCAACTCTTGATTTGGGTTCAGGTCATGATCACAGGGTCGTGGGATTGAGCCCTGGGTCAGGCTCTGTGCTGAGCATGGAGCCTGCTTAGGATTCTTTCTCACTCCCTTGGCCCCTTCCCCCCACCTTGCACTCTCTCTTAGAAAAAATTAGTATAAACCCTGGTGCCCTTAAAACACCTGGGATCCCAACAAATGTAAAGATGGTGAATATTTTGTTATTACAGATTTGGCTAATAGGTTCTGTTCAGCGCCTATTTCAATGTCCTCTCAGCCACCTTTCCCTTGAGCTTGAAGGGGACATGTTTTACCTTTTTATGTACAGGGCACCCAAACCCTCCTGCGATCGCACACAATCTTTGCAGGCAGGATCTGAACTGTACCCATCTTTCTCCAGGAGCACAGGTGTGACATCACCTTTATGACATCCTACTGTGAGGACATTTGTTTGACACATTTGTTAAGGACATACAAGTCCAACATCTTTCAGTATTTTTTGGATTCTGGAATCAATGTATTCCTTGTTTATAAATTTTTTACTTAAGCCCATTTATGCTGTTACTCATAAATCATCCCACATTGAGTGGGCCTCCGCCCAACAAAAGGCTCTCGAATCTGTCCAAGGTAAAATGACCTGGTAGTGTCCTCAGTGAAAAGGCTCTATTTTAGCACCTCCTCTCCTGCTTCCTGGAGTCCCTGGACCACCCAGGGTATCTGTAAATTGTCCATGGGGTCCCTCAGCAAGAAACTGCCCTTCTTGGTGCTCTGTTATATACCATTAGAGCAGCAATTTGTTGGCTATGCACTGGGCTCTTCTGGAAATAGAGTCTCTCACAGCCTGAGCCTTCACATCCAGCTGCCTGTATTCCTTGGGTCGTGGAAGCAGTACCCCACAAGCTTTATAAGGTTACCAAGGTCTTCCTGCTACAGGATGAAGCCAAAGTCTGGCCTATCCTACCTGCAGGCGGGGGTGGCCTCTTCTGTCAGCAGCCCATTGCCCGATTCTGTGGTGCTGAAGGATGTCACCCTGTCTTTATACCCTTGGCTACCTGGGGAATTCCCTTGGGATGAACTGCTTGGACATCAGAGCTCCCACGTCTTGTTTTTGATGGCCAGCCCTCCCTCCTGGTCAGGTGCCAACTTCACTTCCCAAATAAGCACCTGTCCTACTCCTTAAAAGTCTCAGGCCCAGGTTTAAACTGATGTCAAGACATCAGAATCAATCGTGCTGTAAGGCCCGAGACTAAGATTCAATATTAATGGTTGCCTTGACATCTGGTAAAATCAGGGGGCCCCCAATGGTCTAAATGCAGGTTCCCTTCCGCCTCTGCTCCCACAGATTAAGGTCCCCTACCCCAACACCCCCTTGTCACAGGGACCAGGCACAGTTTCTAGGCTCCAGTTCCCTGCCAGCCTGGGGGATGACCCAGCAAGCCAGCCAGACCTTCCTGCAGGAACCAGGGCTCACTCTCACCATCTTGTTAGTACAAGGCCTGCCCTGCCCCCCCAGCCCTTATTCATTCTGTTCCCAAACGCAACCCCCCTCTGGCCCAGCGTGGTGTGTGATGTCCTCCTCCCCTAGGCCATGAGTTCATGTGGTTAGTAAATTACAGTCGAACTCATCTGTTTAGCACCTGGGCATCCCTTAACTTTAGGGATGGAAATCACTCCACTCACCAACGGGTGAAGAGGAGGAAATATAATCTTTCCAGAATGTACCTTTTTCAAGGCATGACCCTGCCTTGATGAGGTTCATGGACTTGAAGTTATTCAGTGAATAATCTATTTGGATTTTGTAAGAATTCATATGTGGCTGGAGGGTGTCCTTCATGTGAGTTATGAGCAGGAAGGAAGGCTGCAAAGGCAAAGTCTTGGATAGTCTGTTAAAGTTCAAACTCCAGGCAGTGGGGGAACCCTAAAATCATTACAGCAGGGAAATAACATCAGATTTTCATCTCAGTTCACCCTGACAGCAGTGTGGAGGATGGGTTCAAGGGAGGCCAGGGGTGGAACCAGCAAGATCAGTAGGGAGCCTACTGCACTAGTCCCTGCAAGAGACTGGAGTGGGAGAAGCAGAGCGGTGGGAACAGAAGGGAGGGAAGGAATTAAGATATTTGTGAGCTGGCTCAGTCAGCGGAGCATGCGACTGCTGAACTTGGGGTTGAGAGATCAAGCCCCACATTGGGCAAGGAGCCTTCTTAAATTATATATTAAAAATAATAAGAAAAGATGCACTTGGGTGGCTCAGTCAGTTAAGCAGCCGACTTAGGCTCAGGTCATGATCTCTCGGTTCACGAGTTCTTTGAGCCCCACATCAGGCTCTATGCTAACAGCTCAGAGCCTGGAGCCTGCTTCCGATTCTGTATCTGCCTCTCTCTGCCCCTCCCCCACTCACACTGTCTCTCTGACATCTGGATGTCTCTCTGACATCCACTTCAATGTCTTTTTCTTGAATAGCCTGTGTTAAATTCTGAATCCTGGGCGCCTGGGTGCCTCAGTCAGTTAAGCGTCCAACTTGGGCTCAGGTCATGATCTCATGGTTCATGGGTTTGAGCCCCATGTTGGGCTGTGTGCTGACAGCTAGCTCAGAGCTTGGAGCCTGTTTCAGATTCTGTATCTCCCTGTCTCTCTGACCCTCCCCTTCTCATGCTGTCTCTCTCTCTCTCTCAGAAATAAATTAAAACATTTAAAAAAATAAGTTCTGAATTCTTTCTCTAAGCATATCCTGATCATTAGTTTCAATTCTAGTGAACAACTTTTTATGTTCATCTTGCAGCTTCCTGATATATGCTCTTTGGCAACAATTGTATCTGTCATTTTGTGATACTCTCTTTTCAGATTGCTATTCTCCCTAGTCTTCTCCTGGAAGACCAGCTAATACTGGTTCCCTTTCCAAAGCATATCTGGCAATTGCTGCTCAAGGTCTTCCACATTCAGGAAGCCATAGATGTCCTGCTGCGGTGACCCAGTATCTCCAAATCCTTTTGCTGGATAATCTGAGTTAGTTTACCAGTCTCATCTTTGGACAGTTGATCAATCTATTCAGTTAATCAGATGTTCTCTTTAGTTAGCAGTATAATCTCAAATTCTTTTTTATTTACTTATCTTTTTAATTTTTAATTTTTATTTATTTTTATTTCCTGATTCTTGTTCTTTTATTCTTGTTACTTCTCTTTCAGTTTCGGCTTTAACTAAGTCATGCTTTTCCCTTGTGTTTTCCTAAAGGAAGACGACAAGTCGTTGTTACTTGAACCCTCAGAAAGTGCCATTGGAATGCACTGGGTTTTCTTCTATTTGTCTTCATTTCTTCTATTGTGTTTTGCAAAATTTTAATCTCCTCATCTTTCACTGAAAGGAGCTGAGCTTGTTTCATGTTCATTTGCTCCTGCTGATGTCTGAGATTGTCGATCTGCTGACCTGCTCTCATAAAAAAACGAAGCAGTCACAGCTCACTCTGGCATTGGTCTTCAATAATCAGTTGTTGTCTGATTTCATCTTCAAGATAACCTCTTTCTACATTCAGTTGATCCACCTCCCGTTCTAGTTCTGTGATACTGTCTCGCGTTTGAGGGTCAACCGCAGGTGCAGTTTGGCTCTCGTCTCTCAGGCATTCCAATTTGTCTCGCAGATATTCATTTTCCCCTTTCATGGTTGCAAGACTTGCTCCTTGCTTCTCCAAGATTTGCTGTAAAATTTCCTTTTCTCTTAAGACTTGCATGTCTCTTGAATTCCTGCAGAAACTCTGACTTTTCTTTCAGTTTTTCAAAACAAATTTCTTTCTCTTTAATAAGTTGTGTCAATTGCTTCTGTTCCTCCAAAGCAGAGGACAGAATTTTCTTAGTTTTTCTATGGTCGGCATCCATCTGCTCAGCACTCTTTTTGAGCTGTAATATTTCATCATCTTTCTCGACTGAGTTTAATTAAACGCTAGTGCTCCAACTGGGAGATGGACTTATCCAAGATATATGTGTTTGTTAGTTCTTTAAGAGCATGTGCATACCTGTCTGTTTCTTCCAACAGCTTCTTTTCAGCCCGGCACAATTTTGCTTTTAATGTTTGTTTTTTTATTTTTAAAGCCCTCACAACAGTTTTATTTCTGAGAGAATTCTTATGGTTACTTGCAGTAGTTTCTTTCAGCTGATGTCTTACATCTTCAAGCACCAAAACCAACTTTTCTTTTTCCACCCTGAGATCAGAAGCAACTTTCTTTAAATTGCCATTCAGCTGTTCCATTTCTGAAAGGTTTTGTTGCAACTTTGGAAGCTCAGTTTCCCTCTGAGGAACATTCTCCTGGATGTTTAAATTATATATTGGCCACTGAGCTGACTGATGCAAAGCCAATTTACTTTGAATTGATTCTTCGTTTTGCACATCTAACTCTTTAGTTATGTCCATTTGCTCATCTTCAAATGGACAAGCTCTCTTGTCATCAGAGAGATCTCGTTCTACTTTGCCATTGATGCTGTCGCCTTCATTTTGTTGTCTTGATAGCTGACCTTTCATCAAACCCTTGGGCTGTGTAGTTTGTTTCTGTCCATCGAACTCCCGCAACTCTGCTGTTGGGAGTTCCTTCTCAGTCATACCCTGATTGAATTTTTGCCCATCAGCCTCCAAGTCGCATCTTAAATGATCTACCTCTGAATCCAAATTCACACCTTCTGGAGCAGGACGCTCATTGTTTACTTTCACAAGTGCCAGTCGAAGTGCTTTCTTTCCTTCACCTAATGAGTTTTCTTGTTCTAAAATGTAGACTTGCTCTTCAAGTTTCAGATCGTCTCCAATGAGATTGTTACCCTGGGTTAAGTGATGCAGTCGCATCATTTCCTTTTTAGGGTTGGACAGTGCTTGCTGTGGCCCAGACACTTCTTCCACCGCTGTACTCTCGGAAAGAACTCTTTCCTTTTCCATCACTATATCACTTGGCCTCAAAACATAAGGCTGCAATTCACATTCTTCTCCAGACCTCCAAATTCCTGTCCCTTTTCGGGGCAAAACAGGAGACACCTGCACCCTCCCCGGCTTCTGAAGATGTCCCGGGACCTGGGGAAACACTTTTATCTTTCCTGCCGCCCTGAAAACAGCCCCAGTTAATCTGTGGGAGTCGCCTGTCTGAACCCCCGGAGATAAATCAGTTTATCATCGGAATTCTGAATGCACATGTGCTTCTGTCTGGGGGATTAAGTGGAAGGCTTGGATGCAGCACTACTTCTCACCCCGGGCCACACCGAGATGTCAGTTGGGTCCTTCAGTAAACCTGTAAACCTGTTTTGTGGCCACTTCTGTAGCTGTTTTGTCCTGTTGTTATTGTCATTATTTTTGGTCTCATCTGTAGGAATTCTGGTACAGAGCCCTATCCAGTCCACCTGTGGTGGTAGAAGGAGGACCTGATCACTCCCCGGAGACTTCAGAGGTCTCTCTGTTGCAGGGCTTCAATTCTGTCTGGCCCACTCATAATAGTGAAAGGGGGAGCTAATCACTTCCCCGAGACCTCAGTGGTCTCAATCTGTAGGAATTCTGTGGGAGGGAATGTAATAACCTCTGGTGTGTATGTGAGTGTGAATGTGTGACTTGTTCTGGCTTGCCTGCCGGGTTTGATTCTGTGGCTCCATGGGTGGGCACCCTTAAGGTCCCCAAAAGCCTATGGAGTCTGAGTGGGCCCGTCTGCGATTCCGTGGTGAATGGCATACAGTCTATGGTGGCATCGGAATAGTTTCTGATCGTAAGTCACAAAGCTGAGACCACTATGGCTAAGCGTCACCTAAGTTCCTTTGGGACACAGCCAGATGGGCATCTGACTGGTCTCCTCGTTAGAGGGGGCACCCCTACCCATTTGTCTTTGTGACACTGCCTCACAGGAACATTATTGGGTTGGGACCGTGCAAAGAAGGGGTTTTGGGGAGACTATGGAATTATGTGAATTAGAATGGCCCACTTTTGGTGTAGGATGGCCTTCAGAGTGAACCTTAGGTGCTGCAACCATTAGCCACGTCTAGCATGTTGTAGCCAGATTCCCAGATTATCCTGATCAGTTCCTGTATCAACTCCTGGTTAGAGACTGCCCTTCCCCCTTGGGTGTGATTTTCCTGCTACAAACAGGGACACTGGAAGAATGAGTGCCTAAGTCGTAAAGGGCCCCCCAAACCCAGCCGATATTGGGAGGAACCTCAAGAAGGGACCTTATTGGTCTGGCTGAAATAAAATCAGACTAAAGGGGACGCTAACTCTCTCTGTTCCTCTGCCTAGTAGTTGTGAGGGCTTCTCTCTCATTCATTTCCTAGGCTAATGGCTGTAATTGGAGCCAACTGTAGTTAGTCTACCTCAGGACAGGGACTTTAAGGAATATTCCCAAGCAACTACCAAAACTCCTTTTGTTTCGGGGAAATTCCTGTCTTCTCTGGACTGACATGGACTGCCTAATTCCACTGGTGGAAAACAAAACAAAAGAAACCTGAAATCTCCTCCTCTGTCTGAGCTGACAAGATTTAAAAACTGGGAATTCTCTTTCTCTGCTTTCTGCTGGCACCTCTCCTCTTTTGCCCTTCCTTCTCCCAATCCTTTTCTGTGCCACTTGGGGGGGGGGGGGGGGGTGGCCTGCATAACTGACTCCTCAAGGCCTATCAGTTCCTCCTCCTATCCTAGATGTTGAGGAGCAAAGACCACCAAAGTCAGATTTCCCCACCAACTTTCCAGGTCAAAATTAACCATGGGGAACAACGTGCCTTATGTGGACTCAAGTAAAATGTATTCAGTGTTTAAGTTAATTTAAGTTTGTTAGTTTGAGATAGACAATGTTTATCAACATTAAAAAAAATGGAAACAAACGTGTTTTCTACCTAGATTTGCTGAAGGTCAAATAAGCTTCTGTTATTTCTGTTCCAATTTGTTAACAAAAGGATGACTTAAAGTGATGGTTAATTTTGTCTGTCTCATAGTTTTCATGGGTAATTGTTAAGATAGCTTTCAAAGTCCTTGGTAATCTAAAACATTAAAGTTTTGCTTGCATGATAAATTGAGATTGAATTCATTGGCTATCTAACGAGATAAGAAGCTAAAGCACTAATTACTAGAGGTAGGTTTGTGCTTTTGACTTGTTGCAAAAAAAACCCCACTAAATATATTTGGAACTGTTGAAAAACATGCTTTGTGCTTAATGGATTCATAAGTTTGCCATCTAAAAAAATTCTGATATAACATAGAGTTCACAATTGATTACTACTGAGTTTTCCCTGGAGACTAAAGTTTCTAGCAGTCAAAATTCTGCTAAGTGTACTTAAGACTGTTAGAAATAAGGAAAGCAACTCTGTATGTAGGAAAGTAGGAGGTATGTAAGAAAGATATAAAGAATGGAAATAGATTTTTGTTCAAGGTAAAAAAAAAAAGTGATTTTGTCCTAAATGAGACTGGTTATTTGGAGAAAAATGGCTTGGGACAAACTCTAAATGCAAAAGAAAAGTTGTAGAAGGTTTGTGAAGGATAATCTTTAAAAAGAAATTTTATATGTGGTCAGGATAGACTAAGGTTAAAATAAATGGATTTCAAAAGTACATAGGATTAAGATTAAAATTCCTCCTCCTTTAACTTAACTGAGGAACAAGGGGGAGAAGAAGGGGGAAATGGTGGGGGAAAGGGAGAGAGGCAAACCATGAGAGACTCTTGAATGCTGACAAAAACTGAGAACTGATGGATGTGAGGGTGAGGGGGGGATGGGCATGGAGGAGGGCACTTGTGGGGATGAGCACTGGGTGTTATGTGGAAACTAATTTGACAATAAACTATTTGTAAAAAAAAAAAAAAATTCTTCCTCCTTTGATCCAAAGGCTGGGAAAATGATGGCAATACCCTTGACGCCAGCCTCCAAATCCTCCACATTTGTACTGTTCTTGTTTACTAGAGGAGTGGATGCCTCTGCCATTTGAGGGATGGATGATATATAAAGGGCTTTTACTAAGATACACGGGAGCCATTTTATTAAGCCATTGTATGCCAAAAATGGATACCCACATGGCTAAAACATATTTGTGTGGGGTTTGTTGAAAATGGCAGGGGAAAAGACCTTGACTTTGGCCCTTCAACCCCTTCCCTCAATTGCCGATGATTAATATGTAAGTTACTGTTGGGCTGAAATAAATTTAGTGCATCCTACGACAACCAAGAAAATCTTGCTTGGTTACAGTCCTACCTACAAGGTCCTACAGGCAGGAAACAGACGGGTCAAAACAAAAGAAAACAAAACAAAAAACACTTTACAATACTAGGTTTAAGATAGATAAAGGAGATTTAGGTAAATTTCTAATTGGATAAATATATAAAGGCTTTTCAGAATATTACATGTTTTTAGTTGATCTGGAAATATATCATGCTTTTGTTAAATCAGACTCTTAAAGACACAGATGTTTTAGAAAAAAATGAAGGAACTCTAAGATTTAGCCCTTAAATTATGTTAAATTCACCTCTGTTCTACAAACACAAAATGAGAGCCTAATGGCCTTCCTGGAGAGGTTGAAGGAAGCTCTCATTAAATATATGGCTATCTCCCTTCACACCCCTAAGGCTGAAATAATTTTAAAAGACAGATTTGTCACTCAGTCAGCCCTAGATATTCAGAGAAAATGCAAAACTTGGCTGTTGTTCTTGAAAAGACCCTGGAGGAGCGCTTAGGAGCTGCCAGTTGGGTATATTACAAACAAAACAGAAAAGGAAGCTTAAAAAAAAATTTAAGGCCTTAGTTGTGGCCTTATGTACTATGTCAGACCAGACTTCCCGAGGTCCTGGCACCAAGTGCCATTTCTGTGGCCATTCAGAGCACTAAAATAAGAACATTCTCAGAGGGGACAACCAAAATGAAAACCCTATAAGCAATGCCCCTGATATGAAAACAGTCACTGGAGATCTGAATGCTCTCGGGGACCTCTATCTGTGAGGGCTCAGATAACCAATGTCCCTGGAAGGGACTAACCAGGGCCTGGGGCTTCTTGGATTGTTAAACTATTCTTGATAAGACAATGTAAACAAAGGTTCTCTTTTGTCTGCCAAGACAACCAAAGCTTTATGTTTCATCTTTACCAGGTCTTTGATTACTTAGTTAAAACTTCTCAATGTTAGGGGCGCCTGGGTGGCTTAGTCGGTTAAGCGTCCGACTTTCGCGTGGGTCATGATCTCGAGGTTCGTGGGTTCAAGCCCCGCATGGGGCTCTGTGCTGACTGCCAGCTCAGAGCCTGGAGCCTGTTTCAGTCTGTGATTCCCTCTCTCTTTGACCCTCCCCTGCTCACGCTGTCTCTCCCTCTCCTAGAAATAAATAAAAATATAAAAAAAAACCTTCTCAATGTTAAAGGAGCTGGGTTTTGCTAATGACTATATAAAGCTGTACATTCAGCTTTAGGATCTTTTATTGAATTGCTTCTCGGCCTTTTGGCTAAGATCAAGCGTGGGATCTTTTATTGCCACTTTGGTTAAATAAATAAAGTTTTAAAATTTGTAATGATCTGTAATCCTATTTAGGATGTGCTTTATAACTTCCTAAGGTTTTAACAAACTTCCCAGGATTTAAATGGTAAAAAAGTCTTTTGACCAATTAGGCCCTTTTATTTGGGATACTAAGTTACTTAGAAAAGCACTGTCGTATAATGGTAAACCTTAGGCTGTATTGCACGAGTAAATGCCGTAGCTGCCCAAATATATATGCAATTCCTAAAGTTTTAATGTTTTGGTATAAGGCTATCACTTAATATTCTGGTTACTTGAAGTGTTATGTGTCACAGAAATAACTGAATTTCTTTGTCAATTACATCATAATGAACTTTCATCAGATCTTTAACGATGTCCATTTCTGAGATTTTGTCATTTATAATTGTTCTTATTCTCTCACAAAATGTGTTCTTCTTCAAACAGATTTATAAAAAAGGACTTTTAAAACAGATACAGGTATTTGATATCTTTAAGATTAATACAAAAATGGGTAAGAATTTCCAGAGCTAAAAAGCTGCATTCAAACTGAACAAGATTTAAGAACATGGGACTAAGTAAACTGAGGAAGATTATAGTTTTGTGACTCTTGTTGGAAATATTGCTGGTTCTCTAATGTTTGCTCTTCCAGATTAAGGAAACTTTCTCTTCAGATATCTATGATATACATAAATGTCATAAAGTATTCATTTGTAAACTAAAGCATTTATCTTTTCTCTCTACCTAAACCCTCTAAAATTCAAAAACTCCCAGTGAGTATTCTTTCTTTTATGGTAACTACAATCGTTTACATAAGTTCGATAAGAATCTGTCCCTCTTGTAACAGGACACCACTGGAAATACTGGTTATTTTACCAAGGCATTGACTGGAATGTCCTATTTGAGAGTCATACATAGACTCGGATATGACCAGATAGCTTTAAGGAACTAAGGATGACTTTATGAAACATGGAGCCATAAAGGCCCTTGGAAATGTTGGCCGGATAACTTGCTTACAGAGTTCCCAGCAGCCTCCCCAGGTGAGTAAAGAAGGTCACTTCCTGGCAGGTGCAGGAACCTCAGGATATCTTGAGGACCTCGTGAAGAGGAATTTGCCCAATTCAAAAGGTTTTGCAGGCCTGTCTGATAAGAAGTACTTGGCTTGGCCTCTGGCCTGGAGAAGCTACTGAAAGTTCAGCCTGGAGATTCCTTATAAAAGGTCCCAGCAAAGTAAACTTTGAAAGATCCTCATGAACAATCGCTATTCTTGCTGAACCTATGTAAATAATTAGGCCAGGGTTGTTAAGACTGGACTTGCTCTTGGCAAAGGAAACAATCCATAAAACTAATAGGCAACCGACAGAGTGGGAAAAGATAGTTGCAAATGACATATCAGATAAAGGGCTAGTATCCAAAATCTATAAGGAACTCACCAAACTCCCAAAAAACAAACAATCCAGTGAAGAAATGGGCAGAAGATATGAATAGACACTTCTCCAAAAAGGACATCCAGATGGCCAACAAACACATGAAACGATGCTCAGCATCCCTCCTCACTAGGGAAATACAAATCAAGACCACACTGAGCTACCACCTCATGCCGGTCAAAGTGGCTAAAATGAGCAAATCAGAGAACTCTAGACGCTGGCGAGGATGTGGAGAAACGGGTGCCCTCCTACACTGTTGGTGGGAATGTAAACTGGTACAGCCCCTCTAGAAAACAGAGTGGAGATTCCTCAAAAAATTAACAATAGAACTCCCCTATGACCCAGCAATAGCACTGCTAGGAATTTACCCAAGGGATACAGGAGTGCTGATGCATAGGAGCACATGTACCCCATGTTCATAGCAGCACTCTCAACAACAGCCAAATCATGGAAAGAGCCTAAGTGTCCATTAACGGACAAATGGATCAAGAAGAGGTGGTTTATCTATACAATGGAATACTCCATGGCAATGAGAAAGAATGAAATCTGGCCATGTGTAGCAATGTGGATGGAACTCGGGGGTGTTATGCTAAGTGAAATAAGTCAGGCAGAGAAGGACAGATACCATATGTTTTTACTCATAAGTGGAACAGGAGAAACTTAACAGAGGACCATGGGGGAGGGGAAGGGGAAAGGTAAAATAATAGCTGGGGAGAGGGAAGGCGGCAAACCATGAGAGGCTCTTGAATACTGAGAACAAACTGAGGGCTGATGGGGGGTGTGGGAGAAGGGAAGGGGGGTAATGGGCCTGGAGGAGGGCACTTGCTGGATGAGTACTGGCTGTTATATGGAAACCAACTTGACAATAAACTATAAAAGAAAAATAAATAAATGAAATGTTTCCACTTAAAAAAAACAACAACAAACAAACAACCCAACCTTTGTGGTATTTAAAATCTCTCCTTTTCCCAGTCAGTGGTTTTGGGGAAGTTTTCTTGTGCAATCCCCTGCATTTGTTTTTACTCTTTTTTTTTTCCCCACTCTTTCTGTCTTGCTCCTCTCTCCATGATGACAGGAAGTTTCTTAGCTAATGCTATGTTAGTAATTGTTTTACAATATATAAATATACCAAATCAACACATTGTACACCTTAAATTTACACAATGTTCTCTGCCAACTATATCTCAAAGAGATGGAAAAATGATAGACTTTAGTGTCTATTTCCTAATATTAATGAAGTCATGATGCTACTTCTCAACATTTTTACTCAGCAGTGCACTAAAGGTCCTAGTCAACTCAGTAAGGCAAAGAAATAAAATAGAAGCAAACTGTTTTGAATTAGAGATTATATGGTCACTACCTAGTAAATCCAAATAAATCTACAAAAAAATCTACTTCAACTTATTAGTAAATTTAATAAGTTTTATAAAAGTAACAAAATACAGATATAAAAATTATTGCACTGTGTATTACTAGTAATGACCAAATGGGAACTGAAATTTTTAAAAATGCAATTTACATTAGTATCAAATAAATAGTGTAGCAAATAAAAAAAAAATCCAAAGTATACTTATAAGTCTTTTGTAACTCTGACTTATGAAAACTGTTCTACATAAATCTGGAACCTCTGTTTTACATAAAAATGGACCTGAAAGAGAAAAGTAATTTTATTCATACAATTAAAGGAATTATGTGAAACACACTATTTTAGAAAACTGTTATATGAAGAGCAAATGTATGCCTTATATAACTAAATTATAACTTGTTCTATGCCTTTAGAAAAGAAATTTTTTAAATACACAGTTTATTTAAGGTAAACCTTTATAATCTCTAAAAGAAACTATACTGCCACATTATTACCAGAAAACCCATTCTCACATGCAATAGAATAATTTTTACAAAGTTAATGTTATTATATTTTATACATGTTACAACTTTGCTGACTCCAGTTTTAATAACATTAGGTTGTGTTGAAAGAGTAAGAAGATGAAAGTCCCTTAGCAGTATAATCCAGCATTTGAAAAGCACTAATACATTACATTGTTTATTTTCTGAAGATTAATAATCTAAATTAAACTATCCATACCTCTTATACAGTTAATGTACTACTATTGTGTTCATTTATTAAATAAACAGGTGCCACTGTGTGGTCAGGCACTTTTCTAGACCTAGGAATGAATGCATAAGTAAACAACAACAACAAAAAGATCCTAGTCCTAGTCGGGTTTCCATTAAAAGATCATGTAGAAGATTTCTTTCCTCCCCCAAACTATAAAATCTGTAAGATGATTTAATATCATATTTAAAAATCCTATAGATGTGGGATGCCTGGGTGGCTCAGTTGTTTGACCACCCAGT
The DNA here is from genome assembly GCF_003009895.1 of Hyaena hyaena. Taxonomy (NCBI): domain Eukaryota; kingdom Metazoa; phylum Chordata; class Mammalia; order Carnivora; family Hyaenidae; genus Hyaena; species Hyaena hyaena. Next base: position 193,199 of record NW_024080767.1, read on the forward strand.
TCTTGATTTCGGCTCAGGTCATGGGATCGAGCCCTGCATCTGGCTCAGTGCTTAATGTGGAGCCTGCTTAAGATTTTTTCTCTCCCTCTTCCTCTTTTTCCACTCATGCTCACTCTCTCTTTCTCTCTCTCTCTTAAGAATAATAATAAAATAAAATAAAAATCCTGTGGATGTACCTCCCTTTCCCCATATTTTAAAATAAACTTTTTCAATAAGTAAATATATAATAAGAGATAATATTTTCACAAATAATTCTGAAGCTAAATTACAATATCCTGATATCCTTTTAAAAAGAAAAAGTTCTGCCTTTGAAATTAATGCAGTAATAAAAGTACAACAGAAAAAAATTATTTTTTTAGGAACAGGAGAAAAATACCATGCATTATGCCAGGTGTTGTTGAAATAAACACATACATGCCCTCAAAGGTAGCATTTTTATTTTTGAGAAAGAGAGAGAGAGCACGTGAGCAGGGGAGGGGCAAAGGAAGGGAAAGAATCTTAAGCACCATATTGGAACCGTGAGAACATGACCTGAACCAAAATCAAGAGCCAGACAATTAACCAACTGAGCAACCCCTCAAAGGTAGCATTTTAACAGAATGAGTCATGGTGAAGGCTAATGACACAAATATCAGAATATACAGTCAGAAAGAAATTTTCAAATTAGCAAACAAAAAGAAATCCAACTTATTTTCTAAAAGCTTGCAAACTTTAGTTTTAATATATATGTAAAATCTATAAATCATCATCCAAATGTCACTTATGGTGTTCCATTGTTCTTTGGCTCTACCCAACCTCTAAAGCTTTTATTCTAATAGTTTTACAAGGTCCGAGTTCAAAGCATAACAGTTGTAACAAAACTCAGTCTTTTATTGTAAAAAAAACTATCAAGAAATTATTAACAGTAGAAATTTGGTAAGAAAAGTGAACATAAGATTAGCTTTTTATACCTATGGCTCATGAGCAAATCCTCTACTTCTACTTGCACACACACACACAATTTACATATATATTTTTTAAAATATATATTATATATATTTTATATTTATATGTATTTTAAATATATATAAATATATATATTATATATATTTTATATTTATATATATTTTAAATATATATAATATATATATATATTATATATAATTATACTTGTACACTGGGGCCACAGCCAGAGCTATGGTATTAAAAACGAGCAAAGAAACAAAACAAAACAAAGAAAAACAGCTAATCAACCTTACTTACACTATGCTATATATTTCTTTATTTGTTTCATTTTAGCAAATATTTATTGAGTGGAAACTCTGTGCTAGTCTTTGTTATAAACACTGAAGATACAGAGTCTAATATGATGGTCAGGGTACCCGCTCTTGGGGAGTTCACATTCTAATTCGGGAACATTTACAGTAAGAAAAATTTTTTTAAAAATGAGTAGAGTAGCTGAGGCATAGGAGCACATGTACCCCAATGTTCATAGCAGCACTCTCCACAATAGCTAAAACATGGAAAGAGACTAAGTGTCCATCAACAGATGAATGGATCAAGAAGATGTGGTTTATCTATACCATGGAATACTACATGGCAATGAGAAACAATGAAATCTGGCCATGTGTAGCAACATGGATGGACCTTGAGGGTGTTATGCTGAGCGAAATAAGTCAGGCAGAGAAGGACAAATATCATATGTTTGCACGTATAGGAGGATTAGGAGGAACTTAAGTGAGGAACAAGAGGGAGAAGAAGGGGGGAAATGGTGGGGGAGAGGGAGAGAGGCAAACCATGGGAGACTCTTGAATGCTGACAAAAACTGAGGACTGATGGATGTGGGGGGGAGGGGGGAGGGGCATGGAGGAGGACACTTGTGGGGATGAGCACTGGGTGTTATGTGGAAACTAATTTGACAATAAACTATTTGTAAAAAAAAAAAAAAATGAGTAGAGTTAAGAGCTATAAGATAATCTCCCAGGAAGACAGAACTGAGAGTGATAGGGCTCTACAATACACGAAAGGCAAGAGAGGGCTATTTCTTACGATCTTTCTCCTTCTTTATATTGGTGCACATCTGAGTCTGTAATGTTTCAGAAATAGCCTTCATTTTATAAAAATCTATTATTTCTTCTTCCAATTGTCTTCTCTTCTCCTCAAGTTTCACTGTCTCCTCTTGTTGGACACGTTTAAGATGCTCAAACTTTTCCTGTAGCTGTGAAACAAATGTGCAGCTATGACTCAAAGCACACTATGGTAGCACATTCCCAGGGATGTACTTGTCTTCTCTACTGGTTATCAGACATAACCAGATCATCAGAGTAGAGCATGATCTTAGTAACAGTCTCTAAATTTCATGTTTAAAGTAGAAAATCAGATATGGAATTTCTTTCTTAATTTTAATTTTACATGTGTCCCATTGAACCAAATGTAATAAGATGCAAAATTATGAAAAACAATTTTAGAAATTTTTTTTTTAAATGGTTGTTTTTTTTTTTTTTAAATGTTTTATTTATTTCTAGGAGAGAGAGAGAGAGACAGTGTGAGCAGGGGAGGGCCAGAGAGAGAGGGAGTCACAGACTGAAACAGGCTCCAGGCTCTGAGCTGGCAGTCAGCACAGAGCCCGACGCGGGGCTCGAACCCACGAACCGCGAGATCATGACCCGAGCGAAAGTCGGACGCTTAACCAACTACGCCACCTGGGCGCCCCTAGAAATTTTTCCTAATGAGGTATAGATTTTTTACTCTACATTTTCCCACAAATCTCTCTGAGTAAAATGGATAGATCCATGTTCCCTAAAAATACATATATTAAAATATGAGATGGATTATAAAATATTTGTTGATACTTCAATTGATAAAGGCATTTCAAAAGAAAGTCTGATAATTGCCTTGTTAGGTAAGATTAGTACAATTATAGGAAGAAACAAAAACCTTATTCAGTTACTTTTTATTTACTTCTGAGATCTTATTTAATCTGTTTGACTTAAAATAAGCCAAATTAACCATAAAAAGGAGATAATATCATTTTCATTTCCATTAGAGACAGGCCTGGGTCTTTAATAAGACATTCAACATAAGGATTGGTTGTATGCATCAAAGAAGTTATGATTTTTTTGAATTTTTGCTAATTCGAAAAAGTATGAAGGACCAACTAATTTTCAGCCGAACTTTTTGAAAAATAAATGGGCTAGGGGCTTAAGTTGCCACAATTTAGTTAGCTGGCTTATATGGCTGTGAAGATACTAGTGTAAATACTAGTGATTCTAACCATAGATACCCATTAGAATCATTCAGTGAGTTTATAAATCTCCCAATGCACAGGCTACCCACAATTCAGTGGCATCACACTATCTGGAAATGAAACCTGAGCATCAGTCCTTTTAGAAAATCTCCAGGTGATTTTAGTGTGCAGCAAAGTTTGAGATCCATGGTCTTATTTATTTATTTATTTATGAGAGAGTTGGAGAGGGGCAGAGACAAAGAGAGAAAGAGAATCTCAATGTGGAGCTTGATCTCATGAACCATGAGATCATGACCTGAGCTGAAATTAAGAGTCTGGTGCTTAACCAACTGGGCCAGGTGCCCTGAGATCCATGGTTTTAAATAAAGATTACATTCCCTCTGCTGAAGTCAGGTATCTCCTAGAATTATATTTTCATGCATGAGAAGGAAATGAATATTGACACACAGTTGAAAAGACTGGGGATGTGAGTGTGTGGTATTTATAAATGATAGCATCAGTGAGAAAAACTCACTTAAAGATGGGAAAGTGAGGCTTGGAAGGAAGATGGCAGCAGAGCAGGAGGAACTGAGGCTCATCTCCTCCCACAAACACAACTAATTAACTATCCAATCATCCTAAATATTCCAGAAATCAACCGGAAGACTGACACAACATACTCCACAATTAAAGGGAGAGAAGAGGCCACATAAAAGAAGACAGTAAATGTGGAGATGTGATTTAGAGGAGAAATGGATATCAGGTGCTGTGAAGGGGTGGTAGCTGTTGGTCATGGAGAAGGGAGAGAAAGAGAGAGAGAGAGAGAGAGAGAGAGAGAGAGAGAAGCACACACACAGGGGAATGTACAAGGAGAATGTTTCCTCAAAGCCGTGGCTTGGAAAATAAAAGGGACTGAACTATGTGAGTTCTTACATCCTGTGAGACTGGAAGCCTGGAGTTTTAAGGGTCAGTAGGTTTGGCTCAGATAGAGCCCTGAGGGCACTGCCCTGCTCCTGGAGAGAAGACAGGCAAAGAACCCAGGGGCACATGGCATGGGAACAATGCTCTAAAGAACACCTGGGGCACAAAATGGAAAGACTATTTGTTCTTCTAAGAGCATTTCTGAGAGACAACATTCACTGAGACATCTTTCCTGGAGCAAAGGAGGAAACTGGCACCATTTCCCTCCCCCATCCACCAGCAGAAACATACAGCCACCTGCTGGAAGCAGTGCAGCGCTGACACTGGCTGCCGAACTTCCATATGCCAAGCCCCACCCCCTTGCATTCTGGCAGGACAGCCCTTCTCAGTCAAGCTTGCCTCAGTCCCAGTGTGGCAGGCCCCTCCCTCAGAATGCCAGCACAAACCCCTGCACAGATCACATCTCCTGACCAAGGAGTACTGAAGGGCCTTAGTTCTAGTGGACTTGGTGTTAGGTCTCACTTCACAAGCAGACCACAGCACACCTAGTTAAAACTCACATCATTCAGGCCCGAGACCAAACACTACCCTATGCAGGCAAGGAGAGCCTCTGCAGATGAGTATCCTGAAGGACAGACATATAGACATAGAGCAGCAAAAACACAACAGCAGAGTGCACACAGTACACACTGTAGATACCTCAGGAAGTACCAAGCCTGGCCACTACCTGACCTTTTCTTTATTAGGCCATTACTTTCAGGAGCAAGAGACATAACTGGCTTTTCTAACACAGAGAGGAAGCCAGAGAGTTAGACACAATGCCCAAACAGAGTAATTTATCCCAAATGAAAGAACAAGACAAAGAACAAGATAAAGCCAAATCAGAGAGCTAAGCAAAATAGATATAGGTAACATGCCTGATGGAAACTTTAAAGGAACAATCATAATATACTCTATGCAGAAAAGAATAGAAGACATCAATGAGACCCTTACCACAGAGATAAGAGAGTTAAAAAAGAATCAATCAGAGATGAAGATTGAAATAAACAAGATGGGAAAAAAGCCTGCAGAGATGTCTGCAATGAAGAGCAGACTGAAAGAAGCAGTGGAACGATATAGTGACCTAGAAGAGAGAATAATGAAAAATAAAGAAGCTGAAGAAAAGAGAGAATTATACAACACAAGAATACAATCAGGGAACTCAATGAATGCATCAAATATAATAACATTCATATTATGAAATAATATTAATTTCTTTCATTAGCATTGTATAGTTTCTCTTCTTATAGAAGAAGAGAAACAAAGGGGGTGTTAGAAAATTTATGTGAGGAAATAATTGCTGAAAACTTCCCTAATCTGGGGAAGGAAATGAACATCTAGATCCAAGAGGCACACAGTACGCCCATCAAAATCAACAAAAGCAGCTTAACACCAAGACATATTGTAATTAAATTTGCAAAATATAGACATAGAGAAAACATCTTAAAAGCAGCAGGACAGAAATCTTTAAATTACAAGGGAAGACCCATAAGGCTAGCTATATATTTCTCAATAGAAACTCGGCAAGCCAGAAGGGAGTGGAATGATATATTCAAAGTGCTGAATGGGAAAAATCTGTAGCCAAGAATACTCTATCCAGCAAGGCTATCATTTAGAATCAAGAAAGAGATGAGTTTCTCAGCAAACAAAACTGAGAGAGTTCATGACCACTAAACTAGCCCTACAATAAATATTAAATGGGACTCTCTAATGGAAAGGAGGGACCAAAAGTGACAAAGAAAGAAAGGATCAGAAAAAATTTTCAGAAACAATGACAAAACAAGTAATGAAATGACACTGACTACATATCTATCAATAACTACTTTGAATGTAAATGGACTAAGCACTCCAATCAAAAGACATAGGATGGGGGGGGAGGGGGAACCAAAGACTCATCTATGTGCTGCCTTCAAAAGACCCATTTTCAACTTAAAGACACATACAAATTGAAAGCAAGGGGGATGGAGAAACATTTATCATGCAAATGGATGTCAAAGAAAGCCAGAGTAGCAGTACTTATATCAGACAAAATAGTCTTAAAACAAAGACTATTTTGAAAGAAGTCACAATATCAAAATAAAGAGGACATTCCAAAGAGAATATATAACAATTGTAAATATTTATACACCCAATATGATAGCACCCAAATATATAAAACAATTACAACAAACATAAAAGTACTCATTGATAATAATACAATAATATTAGGGGGCTTTAACACCCTACTTTACCATTCATCTACTAAAAGACATCTTAGTTGTTCCAAGTTTGGGCAATAATGAATACATCTCTTTTAAACATTTGTGTATAGTATTTTGTGTGGGCATAAGTTTCAATTCCTCTAGGTAAATACCAAGGAATACAATTGTTGAATTGTATGGTAAGGGCATGACTAGTTTTGTAAGAAAACACTAAACTCTTTCAAAGTACATGGAAACATATGAAAAAAACAAGAATCCAAAATATCTGGAATGCAGCAAAAGCAGTTCCACAGGGATATTTATAGTAATATAGGTCTACCTCAAGAGTAAGAAAAATCTAAATAAGCAACCAAATCTTACACTAAAGAAACTAGAAAAACAACAGTAAACATAACTACAAACCAGCAGAAGGAAGGATAATCAAGATTAGAACAAAAATAAATGACATAGAAACAACAACAACAACAAAAGATCACATGAATGAAACCAAGAACTGGTTCTTTGAAAAAAAATGATTAAACTGGTAGCCAGAATTATCAAAAGGAAAAGTGGAAAGAAATGACTCAGATAAATAAAATCACAAATGAGACAGGAGAAATAACAACCAACACCACAGAAACACAAACAATTATAAAAGAATATTATGAAAAATGATATGCCAACAAATAAGATAATTTGGAAGGAATGGATAAATTGCTAGAAACACATTAACTACCAAACTGAAACAGTAAGAAATAGGAAACTTGAACATACCAATAACCATCAAAGAAACTGTGTCAGTAATCAGAAAACTCCCAGCAAACAAAAATCCAGGGCCAAATAACTTCACAGGGGAACTCCAGCAAACATTTTAAAAAGAGTTAATACCTATTGTTCTCACACTTGTCCAAAAAAATAGAAATGGAAAGAAAACTTCCAAACTCATTCTATGATGTTAGTATTACCCTGCTTCCAACTCCACTAAAAAAGGGATCTACAGGCCAATATCTCTGGTGGTTGCAAAATTTCTCAACAAAATATCGGTAAATCCAATCTAGTAATACATTAAAGAATCATTCACTACAATCACGTGGGAACCACGTAAGGGTGGTTCAATATTTGCAACTCAATCAATGTGACACATTAGATCAATAAAAGATAAGAACCATATGATCCTCCCAATAGATGCAGAAAAAGAATTTGACAAAGTATGCATTCGTTCTTGATGAAAACCCTCAACAAAGTAGGGATAGAGAGAATATGCTTCAACATAATAATGGCCATATAAGAAAAATGCACAGCTAACATTATCCTTAAAGGGGAAAAACTGAGAGCTTTTCCCTAAAATCAGGAACAAGACAAGGATGTACACTCTCACCACTTATATTCAACATAGTACTGCAAGTGCTAGCTACAGCAATCAGACACCAAAAAGAAATAAAAAGCATTCCCATGTCACTCATTATCAGGGAAGTACAAATCAAAACCACACTGAGATACCACCTCATGCCAGTCAGAGTGGCTAAAATGAGCAAATCAGAGAACTCTAGATGCTGGCGAGGATGTGGAGAAACGGGCACCCTCCTACACTGTTGGTGGGAATGTAAACTGGTGCAGCCCCTCTGGAAAACAGTGTGGAGGTTCCTCAAAAAATTAACAATAGAACTCTCCTAGGACCCAGCAATAGTACTGCTAGGAATTTATCCAAGGGATACAGAAGTGCTGATGCACAGGGGCACATGTACCCCAATGTTCATAGCAGCACTTTCATAGCCAAATCATAGAAACAGCCTAAATGTCCATCAACTGACAAATGGATCAAGAAGAGGTGGTTTATCTATACAATGGAATACGCCATGGCAATGAGAAAGAATGAAATCTGGCCATGTGTAGCAATGTGGATGGAACTCGAGGGTGTTATGCTAAGTGAAATAAGTCAGGCAGAGAAGGACAGATACCATATGTTTTCACTCATAAGTGGAATAGGAGAAACTTAACAGAGGACCATGGGGGAGAAGAAGGGGAAAATAGTTAAGGAGAGGAAGGGAGGCAAACCATAAGAGATTATTAAATACTGAGAACAAACTGAGGGTTGAGGGGAGTTGGAGAGAAGGGAAGGGGGGTGATGGGCATGGAGGATGTCACTTGTTGGATGAGCACTGGGTGTTATATGGAAGCCAACTTGACAATAAACTATAAAAGAAATAAAAAGCATTCATATCATCAAAGAAGAAGTCAAATTTTCACTAAATGCAGATTGCATGATACTCTAGAAAATCCAAAAGACTGCACCCAAAAAACCCTGCTAAAATGAATAAATGAATTCAATAAAGTTGCATACAGAAATCTATTGGATTTCTATACACCAATAATATAGCAGCAGAAAGAGAAATTAATAAAAACAATCCCATTTATAATTGCACCCCCCCCAAAAAAAAAAAAGATATCTAGGAATAAACCTAAACAAAGAAGTAAAATAATTGTATTCTGAAAACTGCAATGCTGATGAAAGAACTCAAAGATAACATCAAGAAATGGATTGGAAGAACAAATGTTGTTAAAATGTTTATACTACCCAAAGCAATCTACACATGTAATGCAATCCCTATTAAAATACCAAGAGCATTTTTTCACAGATAGAACAAACAATCCTAAAATTTGTATGGAACCATAAAAGACACAAAACAACCAGAGCAATCTTGAAGAAGAAAAGCAAAGCTGGAGATACCACAATTCCAGACTTCAAATTATATTACAAAGCTGCAGTGATCAAAACAGTATGTTACTGGCACAGAATAGACACATAGATCAATAGAACAGAATGGAAAATCCAGAAATAAACCCACAACTATATGGTAAATTAATGTTTAACAAAGCAGGAAAGAATATCCAGTGGAAAAAGATAGTCTTTTCAACAAACGGTGTTGGGAAAACAGGACAGCAACATGCAAAAGAATGAAAGTGAACTACTTTCTTACACCAAACACAAAAACAAATTTGAAATGGATTAAAGACCTAAATTTGAGACCAAAAACCATAAAAATCTGAGAAAAGAACATAAGCATAACCTCTTTGACATCAGCCATAGTAACGTTTTTCTAGATGTGTCTCTTGAACCATAAGAAACAAAAGCAAGAATAAACTCTTGGGACTTCATCAAGATAAAAAGTTTCTGCACAGTGAATGAAACAATCAACAAAACCCAAAGGCAGCTTAAGGAATGAGAGAAGACATTTGCAAAAGACAAATCTGCTAAAGGGTTAGTATCCAAATTATATAAAGGGCTTATAAAAGTCAACCCCCCAAAAAAAACCCCAAATAATCCAATTTTAAAATGGGCAGAAGACATGAACAGACAATTCTCCGAAGAAAGCATGCAGATGGCCAATAGACACATGAAAAGATGTTCATCATCATTTACCAATAGGGAAATGCAAATAAAAACTACAATGAGATATCATCTCACACCTCTTAGAATGGCTAAAATCAGTAACACAAGAAACAACAGGTGTTAGTAAGGATGTGGAGAAATAGAAATAGTTGGCTGTGCAAAGGTGCAGCCACTCTGGAGAACAATATGGAGGTTCCTCAAAAAGTTAAAAATAGAACTACCCTGTGATCCAGCAATTGCACTACTGATTTTTACCTAAAGAATACAAGAACACTAATTCAAAGGGATACATACGCTCCTCTGTGCACAACAGCATTATTTAGTATAGCCAAGATATGGATCCAGTCCATGTGTCCATTCATTGATGAATAAATAAAGAAGATGGGGTGTATATATATATATGCATATATATATGTACATGGCACACTTAAGTGCCATAACTAAGGGGAATAAGGTACAGGAGAAATAGAGAATGTAAATGGTTGATTCAGTTTCTGATCACCTCCTACTTTGGGTTTAAGTTATCATGAGGATCCAGTTATGCTTCCTGTTCTTGGATTCCATAAGATACCCTAGAATAATTCCAAAACTTTACCTTTATACTGAAGCTAAAAGTTTTATTATTTATAATTCAATTGTCCATGACTGAGATTGAGACATCTGTTATAGAATATATAGTCACTATCTTGTTTCTATTGAGAAAGAAGTTCATGTTTAAGGTACCTATTTCTGCTTAAAACTAAAATATTAAGTTAAAACTCCAATCACTTGAAAGAAAGGTATTTATGATTCCAAAATATTTTTTGTCAGTATGTATTGGCACAATCAAAAATATATAAGTAGTCTTTTTTCCATTTATTTGGAAACATAAAGGAATGAAATGAAAAAAAAAATCCAAATAATTCACCAACTAAATGTTCTCTAATTAATTAAGGTGTGTGTTGGTCAACATTTACCGCTTATTTACAAGTGAAAAAATTTTCCTAATGCAGCAGTAGTGTTAGAAAGTAATAACTCTTCACACAAGTTAATAGCTTGAATTTTTAATAAATTAAATTTATTCATGAAAATTCAAATTATAAAATAAAGGTAAATGGGTTTTACAAAATTATTGTCATTTTTTCTAAAAATAAAAATTCTCTATATATTCTAAAAAAATAAAACTGTTGACTATAAATTTTATAGGTGTATTCAAAACCTATATTATAAATAGCTACTTCAAAAATAGCAAGTATCCTCCAAGGTCATCAAATAACCTTTGACATTAAAACTCCAAATTAATAATACACATTAAAATGACACAAATTAGATTAGACCAGCATACTTGCCTCTTTTTCAGATTCTTTAAATGTTGTTTCTTTATCCTTTACTAGCTGCATAAACTTTTGTTTCAATTCTTCTTCTTCCCTCTGACATTGATCATAAAACTTTTGTCTTTTATCTTCATAGATCTCTTGAAAACTACAAAAAAATATTTTATTACTTTCATATTAAAATGTTAATATAAATAAACCTGCAAAAATATACTGCATAGTATATATACTATATACTTATACTGTAAAATATATACTGTAAAAATGTTTATATCATGAGATGTAAAAAAGTGGGGTGCAATATTGAAGAATATATGAACAGTATACCTCAAAAGTACTAGAATTTTGAAACTCTTATATTAGTGATTTCTTATCACCAACACTTTTAGTTATATCACACCTCTTCACATCTTTTGATAATAAAATTTGAGGAGACCTCTACTTTATAAAATTCTTATTTAAAATAAAGCCAGGCATCATCATCATCATCATCATCATCATAGCTATAATAATCAAAACAGTATGGTACTGACACAAAAATAAATACATAGATAAATGGAACATAGTTAAGATCCCAAAATCAAACCCAAGTTTATATTGATCAATTAATCTATGACATAGGAGGCAAGAATATACAATGGGGAAAAGTCTCTTCAATAACCAATACTGGAAAACTGAACAGCTATGTGCAAAAGAATGAAAATGGACCACTTTCTTATACCATACACAAAAAGAAACTCAAAATTAACTAAATACCTAAATGTGAAACCTGAAACCATAAAACTCCTAGAAGAAAACATAAGCAATAATCTCTTGGGCATTAGCCAACATTTTTCTAGCTATGTCTCCTCAGGCAAAGAGAACAAAGGCAAATATAAACTATTGTGACTACACCAAAATAAAAGTCTCTTGTACAGTGGGGGATACCATTAACAAAATGAAAAGACAGCCTACTGAATGAGATAAAATATTTGCAAATAATATATCTGATATGAGGTTAGTAACAAAAATATATAAGGAACTTCCACAACTCAACACCAAAAAGAAAAAAATAAACTGACTTAAAAAAATGGGCAGAGGACATGAATAGACATTTTTCAATGAAAATATACAGATGGCCAACAGACACATAAAAAAGTGCTCAACATTACTATCATCAAGGAAATGCAAATCAAACCACAATGAGATATCATCTTACACCTGTCAAATGTTGGTAAAGATGTGACAAAAAGGGAACCCTTACACACTGTTGATTGGAATGTAAATTGGTACAACCACTGTGGAAAAAAGTATGGAGGTTCCTTAAAAAATTAAAAACAGAAATACCATAGGTTCCAGTTTCCACTACTGGTTATTTACTCCCCAAAATGAAAACATTAATTCAAATATATATGAAATGTTTATTTCAGCATTATTTACCATAGCCAAGATATGGAGGCAACCTAAATTTCCATCAGGGGATGAATGGATAAATGAGATGTGTGTGTGTGTGTGTGTGTGTGTAAAGAATATTACTGAGCCTTAAAAAAGAATACGATCTTGATATTTGTGACAACGCAGATGGACCTAGAGGGTACTAAGCTAAGTGAAATGTCAGACATAGAAAGAAAAATACCATATGATTTCACTTATATGTGGAATCTAAAAAACAAAGCAAATGAACAAACAAATAAGCAAACAAGAAAAGAAGAAACAGAAGAATAAATATGGAGAATAAACTGGTGCTTGCAAAAGGCTAGGGGAATGGGAGATGAGAAAAATGGGTGAAAGGGACTGGGAGGTACAGGCTTCTGGTTATGAAATAAATAAGTCAGGTGGATGAAAAACACAGCACAGGAAATATAGCAAATGATATTACAACAGTGTTGCATGATGACAGACTGTAACTACACATGTAGTGAGTGTAGCATAATGTAAAAGTTGTCAAGTCATTATATGTACACCTGAAACTAATGTAACATTGTGTATCAACTATATTTAATTTTTTTTGTTTATTATTATTTTTTTAATGTTTTATTTATTTCTAGGAGAGAGAGAGACAGCGTGAGTAGGGGAGGGTCAGAGAGAGAGGGAGTCACAGACTGAAACAGGCTCCAGACTCTGAGCTGGCAGTCAGCACAGAGCCCGACGCGGGGCCCGAACCCACGAACCGCGAGATCATGACCTAAGCGAAAGTCGGACGCTTAACCGACTAAGCCACCCAGGCGCCCCTATATTTAATTTTTAAAAATTATTTTAAGAGTGGAAGAATCTGGTTTTCACATCATTTTTAAAAAGTCTGTTTCTTCTCCCAAAATAAAAATTAAAAACCAAGTCAGGCATCTTTCAAATTTAATTCCGTTAAGATAGCCAGTTAAATTTTGGTTGTCTTCAAAGTACCTGAAAAAATCAATATAGCTGGATCATACCACACTGTCATCATTTGCAGCACAAGTCATATTCCACTTATATATCACTAAACACACCTACTCTCAAACTATTTTCACTTGAATTCTACAAAATTACACAGTTGCTTTTCCTCTTTCCTTCATCCAACATTCAATGTCATCCTTCTCAATATCCTTTGCCAGCCTTTATCAATAAAGACTTTGCCAATATTTGAAAATCTCCTTCATGAACATCTATTTCATATAAAATACAAAAATAAAAACAATATAATGTTTTTCTTTTGGATACACATTTCAGCATATATTCATATTGGATACTCATATTTGAGCATATAAATGAGCCCTTAAATTATGTTGCTCCTAATAACTCTCTCCAAATCTAAAGATGATTAAAAGACATAAAATTCAGGACGACCCATTTGGATACAACATGGTGGAGAAGTAGGGGTATCCGAAGTTCTCTCATCTCTCAAACACCTCAGTGTTGAGTCCAAAGGACTTTAAACTCCAAGAGTTCACTTTGGGCAACAAAGTGACAGAGATGCCTCCAGGGACCCATCGGGACAACCTGGTAGGCCATAGGTGTGTGACTGCAAACTTGGAGAGACAAAACAGGCAGCAGAGGAATGGAGGGGAGGGGTCCTCTTCTGCTGAGAGACAAAGGAAAGAGAAAGAGAGGCTGGGGAAGCATAAGACTGTATCTGGACAAGAAAATAACCACAGACCAGGATGGAGAAAGATCCAATCTCTAACTGTGGGGCTTTCTCCGGACTGGGGTGGGCTGCCTTGTTCTCGCACCTGGGGAGTCAGTCTCGGTTCAGTAACTAGTTCAGGGGCACAGTCCACAGTGAGAGAAAACAATCCCCTTCCTGGAGTGCTGTGGGAAGAAGGTATATAATGATTCAAAGGACAAAGACCACCTGCACCCGCCAGCCAGAGACCATATATTAGGCAGTGTAGAGCAGCACTTCCCAAAAGAGGAGAGTACAGAGTGGGAAACCTTAAGATATCAGAGCTTAAGTCCCAGCTGAGCGCCAGGGAGGCACAGAAGTTGGTGGAGTGGGACAAGTCACCTCGTTCGTGCTCACGGCACAGTGAGGACGTCCTGAACAGAGTGGTTTGGGATACCTGGTCCATGGAGGAGAGACTGAGGTGCCATTTTTCTCCCCATTACCAACAAGTGGGGCTTTAGGGAACAGACAGTGGGCCCCCAGAGGAGGCAGGACCTGCCTACACCAAACCATGCCCCTTCAAGCCTGAAAACTGCATATCTACAGGAGCGGGATTGACACTGAAGAACCAGACAGCCCCTCCTCCAGACCAGCGTTGTTGCATTGCATGATTTAATTCTCAGATAATTCTTATTATATAGACATATTCTTCCTTCCTTTACTCCTTCTTATCTCTTCCCTCCTCTAGTCTGGTTATTCTGGTTGTTGGTTTGTTTAAGCAGACATATTTAATCTATTCTTTTTATACATATTCTACACCTCCTTTGTTTTCCTTTCTCTGTCTCTGGATTAAGCTGTATAGTTTCGCTATCTGATCAACTTTATTTTCTTTTCTTCTTCCTCGCCCCTGTCATTTCTCTCTTAGTATGGGAAAAGTCTTTTTCCATCAGCACTGCCTCCATCCTGTTGTTTACTTATAGCTGGCATTACTTGTTTTTGTTTTGTTTGTTTGTGTTTGTTTTTGTATTTTGTTTGTTTTGTTAGATTGTTTTCCTTTCCAGGGTTACTTCGAGGAACAAATTAAAGCAAACCTGGTGGAGGGTTCAAAACATCACTATGAGTAGAGAGATTAAGTAACCAAAGTCACAACAACAGAGAGCAAATAACACACTTCAAAAGACACCGACTGAATAAAAAGGCCCTGGACTGTGTATAACATAGTAGTGATCACAGATGCAAGGCACATAATAACCTTTTAAAACACATAAGGACAGAAAACTAGCCAAAATAATTAAATAATTAAATGGAAGAATTCTCCTCAAAAGAAATTCCAGGAAGAAATCCCAGCTAAAGAATCGATCAAAACAGATATAAACAATATAACTGAGTAAGACTTTAGAATAACAGTCATAATATTAATTGCTGGGCTTGAAAAAAAAAAAAACCCAGCAGAGAAAATAAAAATAAAATATACCAGAAAAAAAATAAACCAGCAGAGAATCTATTGCTGCAGAGACCAAGGAACTAAAAAATAGTCATGATGAATTGAAAAAAATGCTCTAAATGAGGTACAAAATAAATCAGAGGCAGTGACAGCAAGGATTAAAGAGGTAGAGGGGAAAATAAATGTAATAGAATATAAAATTATGAAAAAATATGAAGCTAAGAAAAAGAGAGATAAAAAACATTCTGGATCATAAGGGGAGAATTAGAGACTAAGTGATTAAATGAAATGAAATAATATCCATATTATAGGAGTTCCAGAAGAAGTAGAAGAGAGAGAAAGGGGCTGAAGGGGTACTTAGACAAATCATAGCTGAGAACTTCCCCAATTTGGGGAAGGAAACAGACATTGAAATCCAAGAGGCACAGAGAACTCCCTTCAGATGTAACTTGAATCAATCTTCTGCACAACATAACACAGTGAAACTGGCAAAATACAAGACAAAGAGAGAATTCAGGAAGCAGCTAGGGACAAATGGGCCTTAACTTACAAGGGTAGACACATAAGGGTAGTAGCAGACCTATCTACTGAAACTTGGCAGGCCAGAAAGGAATGGCAGGAAATTTTCAATGTGCTGAATAGGAAAAATATGCAGCCAAGAATCCTTTATCCAGCAAGGCTGTCATTCAGAACAGAAGGGGAGATAAAGGTTTTCCCAGACAAACAAAAACTGAAGGAATTCATCACCACTCATTCAGCCCCACAGGAGATCTTAAGGGGAACTTTGTGAATAGAATGTTGCAAAGACCACAAAGGACCAGAGACATCATTATAAACGTGAAACCTACAGATAACACAATGACTCTAAATCCGTATCTTCCAATAACACTGAATGTAAATGGACTAAATGCTGCAATCAAAAGATAGAGGGTATCAGAATGGATAAGAAAAAAGAAACAACAAGATCCAACTATTTACTGTCAACAAAAGACCCATTTTAGACTTGAGGACACGTTCAGATTGAAAGTGAGGGGATGAAAAACCATCTATCATGCTACTGGAAGTCAAAAGAAAGCTGGAGTAGCCATAATTATATCAGACAAACTAGATTTTAAGCTAAAGGCTGTAAGAAGGGATGAAGAAGGACATTATATCATAACTACAGAGTCTATCCATCAAGAAGAACTAACAATTAATAATGTTTATGCACCAAATTTCAAAAACACTCAAATATATAAAACAATTAATAAAAAACATAAGCAATCTTATTGGTAAGAATGTGGTAATTGCAGGGGACTTTAATACCCCACTTATAGCAATGGAAAGATCATCTAGACAGAAAATCAATAAAGAAACAATGGCCCTGAATGATACACTGGACCAGATGGACTTGACACATATATTCAGAACTTTTCATCCTAAAGCAACAGAATACACATTCTTCTTGAGAACATTCTCCAAGATAGATCACATACTGGATCACAAAACAGCTCTCAATAAATATAAAAGGATGGAGATCATACTGTGTACACTTTCAGATCACAATGCTATGAAACTTGAAATCAACCACAGGAAAAAGTTTGGAAAGCGTCCAAATGCATGGAGGTTAAAGAGCATCCCATTAAACAATGAATGAGTCAACAAGGCAAAAAGAAGAAATTAAAAATAAATGGATGGAAATAAATGAAAATGAACACATGACAGTCCAAACCCTTTGGGATGCAGCAAAGGCAGTCCTAAGAGGAAAATACATCGCAATTCAGGCCCATCTCAAGAAACAAGAAAAATACCAAATACAAAATCTAACAGTACACCTAAAGGAACTAGAAGCAGAACAACAAAGAAACCCCAAAGCCAGAAGAAGAGAAGTAATAAAGATCAGAACAGAAATAAACAGCTGAGTCCAAAACAAACAACAACAAAAAAACCCAACAGTAGAACAGATCAATAAAAGCAACAGCTGGGTTTTTTGAAAAAATAAACAACATTGATACACCCCTAGCCGGACTTCTTAAAGAAAAAAGAGGACCTAAATAGATTTTTTAAAAAATTATGAATTAAAATGGATTTATCATAACCAATCCCTCAGAAATACAAGCAATTATCAGAGAATACTATGAAAAACGACAGGCCAACAAACTGGACAACCTAGAGGAAATGGACAAATTCCTAGACACCCACACACTATCAAAACTCAAATGGGAAGAGTTAGAACATTTAAACAGATCCATAACTAGTGAAGAAATTGAATCAGTTATCAAAAATCTCCCAACAAATAAGAGTCCTGGACTAGATGGTTTCCCTGGAGAATTCTACCAGACATATAAAACAGAGTTAATACCTATCCTTCTCAAGTTGTTCCAAAAAATAGAAATGGAAGGAAAACTTCCAGACTCATTCTATGAAGCCAGCATCACTTTGATTCCAAACCAGACAGAGACCTAGCAAAAAAAGAGAACTATAGGCTAATATCCCTCGTGAATATGGATGTAAAAATTCTAACAAGATACTAGCAAATCGAATTCAACAGCATATGAAAAGAATTATTCACCATGATCAAGGGGGATTCATTCCTGGGCTAAGGGCTGATTCAATATTTACAAATCAATCGATGTGACACATCACATTAATAAAAGAAAGATAAGACCCATATGATCCTGTCAATCGATGCAGAAAAAGCATTTGACAAAATACAGCATCCCTTCTTAATAAAAACCCTCAAGAAAGTCAGGATGGAAAGAACATACTTAAACATTATAAAAGCCACGTATGAAAAGCCAACCGCTAATATCATCCTCAATAGAGAAAAACTGAGAGCTCTCCCCCTGAGATCAGGAAAATGGCAGGGATGTCCACTCTCACCACTGTTGTTAACATAGTGTTGGAAGTCCTAGCGTCAGCAATCAGACAACAAACTGAAATAAAAGGCATCAAAATTGGCAAAGAAGAAGTCAAACTTCCATTTTTTTGCAAAGGGCATGATACTCTACATGGAAAACTTGACAGACCCCACCAAAAGTCTGCTATAACTGATATGTGAATTCAGCAAAGTCGCAGTGTGCAAAATCAATGTACATAAATCGGTTGCATTTTTATACACCAATAATGAAGCAACAAAAAGAGAAACCAAGAAACTGATCCCATTTGCAATTGTACCAAGAACCACAAAGTACCTAGGAATAAACCTAACCAAAGAGGTCAAAGATCTGTATGCTGAAAACTATAGAAAGCTTATGAAAGAAATTGAAGAAGACACAAAGAAATGGAAAAACATTCCATGCTCATGGATTGGAAGAATAAATATTGTTAAAATGTCATTACTACCCAAAGCAATCTACACAGTCAATGCAATCCCAAACAAAACTGCACCAGCATTCTTCCCAAAGCTAGAACAAACTATCCCAAAATTTGTATGAAACCACAAAAGACCCCGAATAGCCAAAATAATACTGAAGAAGAAAACCAAAACGGGAGGTATCCCCATCCCAGATTTTAGCCTCTACTACAAAGCTATAATCATCAAGACAGTATGGTAGTGGCACAAAAACAGACACATAGACCAATGGAATAGAATAGAGAACCCAGAATTGGACCAAAAATGTATAGCCAACTGATCTTTGACAAAGCAGGAAAGAGTATCCAATGGAAAAAAGACAGTCTCTTCAGCAAATGGTGCTGGGAGAACTGGAAAGCAACACGCAGAAGAATAAAACTAGACCACTTTTGTACACCATACACAAAAATAAACTAAAAATGGATGAAAGACCTAAATGTGAGATAGGAAACCATCAAAACTTTAGAGGAGAAAGCAGGCAACAACCTCTTTGACCTCAGCCGCAGAAATTTCTTGCTCAACACATTTCCAAAGGCATAGGAATTAAAAGCAAAAATGAACTAATGGGACCTCATCAAGACAAAAGTCTTCTGCACTGCAAAGGAAACAATCACCAAAACTAAAAGCAACCAATGGAATGGGAAAAGATATTTGTAAATGACATATCGGATAAAGGGTTAGTATCCAAAATCTATAAAGAATTTACCAAACTCAACATCCAAAAAACAAATAATCCAGTTAAGAAATGGGCAGAAGACACGAATAGACACTTTTCCAAAGAACAGATCCAGATGGCCAACACAAACATGAAAAGATGCTCAGCATCACTCATCATCAGGGAAATAAAAATCAAAAACACACTGAAATACCACCTCACACCAGTCAGTCACTAAAATGAACAACTTAGGAAACTACAGATGATGACGAGGATGTGGAGAAATGGGCACCCTCTTGCACTGTTGGGAATGCAAACTGGTACTGCCCCTCTGGAAAACAGTATGAGGGTCCTCAAAAAATTGAAAATAGAACTACCCTATGACCCGTCAATAGCACTACTAGGAATTTATCCAAAGGACACAGAAGTGCTGATGCATAGGGGTACATGTACCCCAATGTTCATAGCAGTGCTTTCAACAAAAGCTAAATTATGATAAGAGCCTAAATGTCCAACAACTGATGAATGGATAAAGAAAATATGGTTTATATATATATATTGGAATACTACTTGGCAATGAAAAAGAATGAAATCATGCCATTAGCTGCAATGTGAACAGAACTGGAAGTTATTATGCTGAGTGAAATAAGTCAGTCAGAGAAAGACAGATATCATATGTTTTCACTGATATGTTGATCGTGAGAAACTTAACAGAAGACCATGGGGGAAGGGAAGGGGGGATATTTATAAACATAGAGGGAGGGAGGCAAACCATAAGAGACTCTTAAATACAGAGAACAGAGGGTGGATGGAGGGGTGGGGGAGAGGGAAAAATGGGTGAGGAGGGCACTTACTGGGATGAGCATTGGATGTTAGATGTAAGCGATGAGCCATGGGAATCTACCCCAAAAACCAAGAGCACACTTTACACACTGTATGTTAGCCAATTTGGAAATATATTGTATTTTAAAAAATTAAAATTAAAAATAAGACTTTAAAAAATTCAGTATGACTCATAATGTGAAAAGTAGTTATTCTCATTCCCAAATGATTGCATCTCATGGTTGTAGGGGATTTCTAAATCACCCATTAGCTTGTTCTGGCATGATCTCCTCCACTCACCTAAGCGGCTTATTGTCTGGGCCCACATCAGTGAAGCCCATTTTCTCCAGTTTGCAGCACCTATAACGTTCATAGTGCTGAATGTGAGTTTGTTCTTTCAGGTCTTCCATATTTATACAAAGAAGCATATCCCGGAGCTTGACAAAGTCACAATGATTTTCATTTTCCACTAGGTAGAAATAGAAAAATAAGAAATTAACAACACTTATTATCAATCCTTGGCACCCAATAATTATTCTTGAGTGGATATGCACATGGAAAACATTTAAAATAACAGTTAAGAGATTGTTCTGTTAAATAGCTATAATTATTTGTAACTATGATTATATGGTACATAACTATTATAGGCAGAGTTTATTTTTGACCAGGAAAGTTGCTTTAAGTTTATTAGACAAAGAATAAATAAGAAACAGCTAAATTATGTTATATTAGTGTACGGCATAGTTTTTCATTAATAATTGTTAGTATTTTACAAACTGCCACCCAAGGTATTTCACTAAGTACTAACAAAGAATTCACTAAAGTAAGTAATTTTATTAATGCAATCCTGCTGATATGAAGGCATTAAAAACTATGCATGCTTTAGTTCTCTAATTCTATTTATACCCCATGTTTATGAGACCAAATTAGTCAATATTCAATATCAATCAATAAGTTTACATGGTTTATTCCTGTGTTTGTCATATCCATACTACTGAGGACAATATATATTTTATTGTGCATGATACTGTAACAAAATTTAATATCCATTAAAATATATTGTTATTTTAAAAATTAAAAAATTTTTTATTTATTTCTGAGGGAGAGACAGCATGAGCAGGGGAGGGTCAGAGAGAGAGGGAGATACAGAATCTGAAGCAGGCTCCAGGCTCTGAGCTAGCTGTCAGCACAGAGCCTGACATGGGGCTCAAACCCACAAACCATGAGATCATGACCTGAACCGAAGTCGGATGCTTAACTGGCTGAGCCACCCAGGAGCCCCTAAAATATAGTTCTTAAGTATGTTTCGTAAGTCTAATTTTTAATATATCAATTAATAAAACAACATTTTTGAAACTGGTACAAGTGGAAATAATCCAATCTCCAATAATCTGTATTACAACCATATAAACCAGAGAATAAATGACTGCTTATTATAATATTTCAACTCATCATGATGTTAGATGACTAATATAAGTACCAAGGTACAAATTTTCCAAAGGTAAGTTACATTTCTTTATTTTAAAAATAGCTTACCATGCTATTTTTCTAGCAGCCACTTTACAAATTAAGTAGTCATTAACTCATGTAACAGGTTGTAAACACTGGTATTTATGCTTTAATGTTGTTCAAAGTTCTTTTGTTCAAAGCACTGTCCAACATTCTGAATGTAATAGTTTATGCAGAGAGACATACTATGCATATGTCAGTTTGGGGTAAATGAGGAGGTTCTACCAAACCTCTGTGAATTTTTGTCAAAAGAACCACCTAGTAAACTCTTGTGAGAATGAATTATAGTCAACGTGAGACTTTGTTTAAATGAAAAAGAATCTGTGCTCCTAATTAGTAACTCTCAATTTACTATTTAGTAACAATTACCACTATGGACTCAAGTTAAAATATTTTAGGACGATGAAAATACACACACACACACACACACGCGCACACACACACAGTCTTTCCAGAGCAAGCCTGCTCACTCTTAATCACATTTACCTTGTAAAACTCCCCAAGGGTACTGACGTCCTCTGACCATTCTTTTTCCAACTTTCACTTCATCCATACTCCCTACTACAGCAAAAGGTAATTGTCCCTAGAAAGTAAGAACAACTTTCATTATGTTCCCTTATACAAATCAGGCCTACTATGTTACCTATTTCTGTTATGGAAATCAAAAAAGAGAGAAGAATATTATTATAAGTTTATTCTTATATACTTATATATCGAAAGTTTATTCGATATATATCGAATAAGTTTATTCGAACAAGTTTATCTACCCTGCCTCAGATTTTATGACTTGGCAGTAAATTTGTGCAATTTATACCCCACATTTATGAGAGTTCGTGCATTATTGTCAGGTTGTGCACGCAACTGAAAACTATCTACTGAGTAGAACCCAAAGCAAGGGATTCTGCTGTTGGGGAATACGAATAAATAAATAAATAAATAAATAAATTTTACAAATAGTTTATTGTCAAGTTGGTTTCCATATAACACCCAGTGCTCATCCCCACAAGTGCCCTCCTCCATGCCCATCTCCCTCCTCCCCCCCACACCCATCAGTCCTCAGTTTGTTCTCAGCATTCAAGAGTCGAATAAAAAAATATTTTCATTAGACACAATTTTTTTCACATTATCTTTACCCCAAAACACAAAAAAATGGAGGAAATAATATGTAAACCACTTTTTAAATGTTTATTTATTTTTAATAGAGAGAAAGAGAACAGGGGAAGGGCAGAGAGAGGGAGACAGAGGATCTGAAGTTGACTCCTTACTGAGAGCAGAAAGCTCGAGGTGGGGCTCCAACTCATGAACTGCAAGATCATGACCTGAGCCTAAGTTGGACACTTAACCAACTGAGCCACCTAGGCACCCTATGCGTAAACCAGTTTTAATTCTAATAAACAAGTTAAGGATGCCTGGATGGCTCAGTTGATTAAACCAATATACAAATTAAATGGAAAAGTATTAAGAAAAAAACTATAATAATTAGTTAATGGATATACAATTAGAGTATGTTAATAAATAGTACTATACATGTCTCAGTGAATTCTAAACATAATTAAAGGGTCTTTCTGGGAGATGAAAATCAGAGGGATTCTGAAAATTAATATGCAACCAAAGGAGATTTGGGAAGATAATAAGCAAAGTAGGAAGAATAATCACAGGTAAAAATAAGGTTTTGAACAAGATGCAAAGACAGCATAAATATACAAGATAAATTCATGATCTGTCAGAAGTTACATAGATTGTTTGGATAGAAAGGCTGATATACAAAAATTGTCTAAGATAAAAATTATTAAGCATTATGTTAAATACTTAATACCTAACAGCGTTTAGTTTATTAATTGATTTTGATGAAAAGGTATTCCTTATGAATTCCTAGAGGTACAATTAGGAAGGGCCAAAATCTTTAAGACAAACTCTGAAGAAAATTCAACACAGAAGAATATAAATTTTGTAGTACTCAGGTTTTCAATTCAGAAGTCTATTTAGTTTGTGAAATCTTAAAATAAATGGTGTATGAAAAATAACAAAAGAGAAATGGAAGAAACATAATTAGTATTTATCCATTATTTGTTATATCTAGACCCTGTGTATCAGCCTCAACAGTCATATCATGATCCCATCGTGTAGATACATTAAAAACCTCAGAGAAGATAGAAATTATATAAGATCCTATGGATTTTTAAAATAGTTTTACTATTTAAAAATTTTTTAATTTAAATCCCATTAGTTAACATACAGTGTAATATTAGTTTCAGGTGTACAATATAATGATTATTTTTTTAATTTTTAAAAATATTTTACTTATTTCTGAGAGAGAGAGAGAGAGCGTGAGCAGGGGAAGGTCAGAGAGAAAGGGAGACACAGAATCCGAAGCAGGCTCCAGGCTCTGAGCTAGCTGTCAGCACAGATCCCTATGCGGGGCTCAAACCCACAAACCATGAGATCATGACCTGAGCTGAAGTTGCAGGCTCAACCGACTGAGCCACCCAGGCACCCCTAGAATATAATGATTTAACACCTCCATTCAACACTCGGTGATCATCACAAGTGCACTTCTTAACCCCATCAACTATTTTACCTTTTCCCCCTGCCCATTCCCATCTGGTAACTATCAGGTTTTGTTTTTTTTTTTAATGTTTTATTTATTTCTAGGAGAGGGAGAGAGAGAGCGAGAGAGAGAGAGCGAGAGAGAGAGAGCGAGAGAGAGAGAGAGCGTGAGCAGGGGAGGGTCAGAGAGAGAGGGAGACACAGACTCTGAAACAGGCTCCAGGCTCTGAGCTGGCAGTCAGCACAGAGCCCGACGCGGGGCTCGAGCCCAAGAACCACCAGATCATGACCTAAGCGAAAGTCGGACGCCTAACCGACTAAGCCACCCAGGCACCCCCCCCCCCCATCAGTTTTTTATAAATAGTTAAGAGTCTGTTTCTTAGCTCCTTTCTCTCTCTCTTTTCCTTTGCTCATTTGTCTTATTTCTTAAATTCTACATATGAGTGAAATTTTATGGCATTTGTCTTTCTCTGACTTATTTTCCTTAACATTATACTCTCTAGTTTCATCCATGTCATTACATATAGCAACATTTCATTCTTTTTATGGCTGAATAATATTTCATTTTATATATGTACCATATCTTCTTTATACATTCATCTATTGATGGATACTTGGGTTGCTTCCATAATTTGGCTATGGTAAATAATGCTGCAATAAACATAGAAGTGTATGTATCCTTTTGAATTGGTGTTTCTGCATTTGGGGGGTACAAACCTAGTAGTGTGATTGCTGGATCTTAGGGTAGTTCTATTTTTAACTTTCTGAGGAAACTCTATACTGTTTCCCCATTTTGTTTCTTAAATTACACTTTTATTTTTGCTTCCATTTACAGGGTAAATGTTTTTTCATACCTCCACTCTTAATCTGTGTGTGTCTTTAGGTCTAAAGTCTTTTGTAATCAATATATAGAGGGGTCTTGCCTTTTTATCCATTCAGTCATCTTATGTCTTTGAACTGGAGTATTTAATCCACTTACCATTAAAGTGATTATTGATAAATAGGTGTTTAATAAACAGTTGTTACTTATTTTACAGTTGTTTTTATGGTTACTCTCTGTTCCTTCCCTCTTCTCTTGCTTTCTTCCCTTTCGGTTTGATGGTTTTTTTTAGTATTATTCTTGGATTTCTTTTTTGTTTTTATCTAATATAGTTTGTGATTTTTGTTTAGCATTAGGTTTATATATATAACATCTTAAGTATATAGTAGTTTATTTATTTATTTAATACAAATTTTTAAAAATGTTTTCTGAGAGAGAGACAGAGTGTGAGCAGGGGAGGGGCAGAGAGAGAAGGAGACACAGAATCAGAAGCAGGCTCCAGGCTCTGAGCTGTCAGCAGAGCCTGACATGGGACTTGAACTCATGAATGGTGAGATCATGGCCTGAGCCAAAGTTGGACACTCAACCAACTGAGCCACCCAGGTATCCCAGTATATAATAGTTTATATTAAGTTGATGACCACTTAAGTTTGAATCCATCCTAAAAGCACCAATTTCTATTCCCCCTCCCACATGTTATATATTTTTGATGTCATACTTTACACGCTTTTATAGAGTGAATTTCTTGACTCATTTTTTGTACATAGGATC
Source organism: Hyaena hyaena (assembly GCF_003009895.1). Taxonomy (NCBI): domain Eukaryota; kingdom Metazoa; phylum Chordata; class Mammalia; order Carnivora; family Hyaenidae; genus Hyaena; species Hyaena hyaena. The sequence goes on from NW_024080767.1 coordinate 219,208, forward strand.
CTACAGCTTTTAAGTAGAGAAGGTAGAATTGAAGTGTCAGTCTAACTATTAAGTTTAATTTTCGAAATATGGCTTGATACATTAGATATTTATTATCATGAATAATTTACACAAAACTTAGTCATTTAGTATTGCCCTATTGCCAAAATGGCAGAAATATAGTATAGCATTTCTGATTCAGTCCCCATCTACCTGTTTCTGAGACTAAGTCTCTGGGAGTTGCATTTGCAAGATAAGCCTCCCTTCTACCATTCAAGCTCTATTTATGTAATAAAAGCTCTATCTTGGTTAGACAAGTCTTGGACAAGACTCACCATCCTCACCTTGGGTGTAAGGAGATAGCTCCAAGACTAGTGAGGTGAGCAAAATGACCTCAGGCTGCTGCCCCTCCCCACTGAGAACTCCCCACTGAGAGTAGGCTCACACTAAGGAAATAAAATGCTAATGTCCCCGCATCCAATTCTATATCTCTGTTTCAGAAATTTTTCTTGGAGAGAGAAGTAAGACATAAATCAAAGGACATCTAATCTCTTCCTAAATGAGCTCATTTAGTTTGCAGCTGCAGTAGAGAAAGAAAAACCTAAGGGCACTCAAGAAAAGTAGAGCAGGGACACCTGGGTGGCTCAGTTGGTCAAGCCTCCACTTCGGCTCAGGTCATGATTCCCTGGTTAATGACACTCCCCCACCACCCCCTCCCTGTCAGGCACTGGGCTGACAGCTCAGAGCCTGAAACCTGGTTTGGATTCTGTATCTCTCTTTCTCTCTCTGTTCTCCCCTGCTCACACTGTCTCTCAAAAAATAAACAAATGTTTAAAAAATTAAAAAAAAAAAAAAAGAAAAAGAAAAGTAGAGCAGACCTCTGGTTTCCTTTGTGGCATGTAAAGAGTTTGCAGGTTATCATTTCTGTCCAAACACCAAGAAAAAAGTTGAACAAAGTAAATAAAACTAGAAATCAATAGCAGAAAAAAACAAAAAAGAAAACCCACGATTATGTACAAATTAAGTTACACATTCAATCAATGGATGGATGTAAAAAGAAATTAGAACTGCCTTCAAACAATCAAAAGAAAACACAAATTTATGGAATACAGCCAAAGTACTGTTAAAAGAAGACTTTATGGCTGTAAATATATTTAAAATTAAGAAATACCTCAAATCTACAATCTCATTTTACAGCTCAAGGAAGTAGAAAGAGGACAAATAAAACCCAAACATAGCACAATGAAGGAAATAATAAATACTAGATAAGGGTATATGATATAAATAAAAGAATAATAATAGAAAAAAATCATAATTCTTTCTTGAAAATATTAACAAAAATGATCAGTCCTTAGCTAAATTAATAAAGAAAAAAGAATACTCTAATAGAATCTGAAATAAAAGGAGAGACATTACAACCAATGTTACAGAAATAACAAATATTATATACAAACCAAAGAAAAATGGTTTTTCAAAGATAAATAAAAAGATGATCAAAATTACTAATCATCAGAGAAATGCGTATCAAGACCTCAATGAGATATTTTACGCTTGTCAAAATCATTAGAATAAAAAAAAGAAATGAGAAGTGTTGATAAGAATACGGAGAAAAGGAAATCTGATGAACTGTTTGTGGGAATGTAAATTGGTCCAGCCACTATGGAAAACAGTATGGAGATTCCCCCAAAAATTAAAAATAAAAATACCATAGTATCCAGTAATTCCCCTATTGGTATTTACCCTAAATAAATGAAAACACTAATTTGAAAAGGAATGTGCACCTTTATGTTTTCGCAGCATTATTTACCATAGCCAAGACATGGAAACAGTCTTAAGTATTTATCCATAAATCCATGGACAAAGAAGATATGATGTGTGTGTGTGTGTGTGTGTGTGTGTGCCAAAATTCCTGATGAATATTGACGCAAAAAAAAAAGTAAACAAAGTACTAGGAAATGGAATTCAACAGCATATTAAAAGATCTGTCCATAGAAACTTGGCAAGCCAAAAAGGAGTGGCAGAATATATCCAATGTGCTGAATGGGAAAAAAATATGCAGCCAAGAATTACTTATCCAGCAAGGCTGTCATTTGAATAGAAGAGATAAAGAGTTTCCCAGACAAACAAAAACTAAAGGAGTTCATGAGCACTAAATCAACCCTGTAAGAAATTTTAAGGGTGACTCTTTGAGTGGAGAAAAATACAAAACAAAATAAAAGAGACCAAAAGCAAAAGACTAGAAAGGACCAGAGAACATCACCTGGAAACATCAATTCTACATGCAGCACAATGGCACTAAATTCATGTTTTTTGATAATCACTCTAAATGTAAATGGACTAAATGCTCCCACCAAAAGACATAGGTATCAAAATGGATTAAAAAAAATAAGATCCACCTATATGCTGCCTACAAGAGACTCATTTTAAACCTAAAGACACCTGCAAATTGAAAGTGAGAGAATGGAGAACCATCTATCATGCTAATGGATGTAACCACTACATGAGACCTATAAGAAATTTTAAAGGGGAATCTTAGAGTGGAGAAAAAAAAAATAAGACCAATGTAACAAAGACTATAAAGGACCAGAGAACATCATCAGCAATACCAAATGTATGGGTAACACAATGGCACTAATTCATATCCTTCAATAATCACTCTGAATGTAAATGAACTAAAGGCTCCATGCAAAAGACATAGGGTATCAGAATGGATTAAAAAACAAAGTCCATCTATATGGTGCCTACAAGAGACTCATTTTAGACCTAAAGACACCAGCAGATTGGAAGTGAGGGGATAAAGAAACATCTATCATGCAAATGAATGTCAAAAGAAAGCCACAGTAGCATATTTGTATCAGACAAAAAAGACTTTAAAACAAAGACAGTAACAAGAGACAAAGAAAGACACTATACAATCATAAAGGGGACAATTCAACAAGAAGATATCACAATTGGAAATATTTATGCACCCAACAAGAAGCACATAAATATGTCAAACAGTTAATAACAAATATAAAGGAACTAACTGATAATTCTACAATTATACCAGTTGCCTTTAACACTTACATTAATGAACAAATCATCTAAATATAAAATCAACAAGGAAACAATGACACACTAGAATAGACAGGTTTAACAGATACATTCAGAACACTCCATCCTAAAACAGAAGAATACACAATCTTTTCAAGAGTACACAGAACATTCTCCAGAAGAGATCACATATTAAGCCACAACAAAAACCTCAACATATCAAAAAGAGCAAAGTCATATCGTACATCTTTTTTGACCACAACACTGTGAAACTAGAAATCAACCACAAGAAAAAAATCTAGAAAAACCACAAATACATGGAAGTTAAGTAATATGCCACTAAAAGATAAATGAGTCAATCAGGAAATCAAAGAGAAAATTTAAAAATATATAAAGAAAAATGAAAATAAGAACACAACGATCCAAAATCTTTGGGATATGACTAAAGCAGTTTTAAGAGAGAAGTTTATACTAATATCAGGCCTGCTTCAAGAAGCAAGAAAAATCTTAAATCTTAAACAACTTAACTTTGCACCTAAAGGGGCTAGGAAAAGGAAAAAAAAAAAAAAACCCAGCAGAAGAAAGGAAATAATAAAGATTAGAATAGAAATAAATGATATAAAAACTTAAAAAAAGAAAAAGAGAAAAGAACATATCAATGAAATCAGGAGATGGTTTTTTGAAAAAAAAAAAACAAAACAAAAGTAATAAACCTTTAGCAAGACTCATCAGAGACAGAAAGAGAGAGAGAACCCAAATAAAATTACAAATGAGAGAAGAGAAATAATAACTAACACCACAGAAATACAAACAATTGTAAAAGAACATTATGAAAATGAAATGGTAAAAAATTGGACAACCTAGAAGAAATGGATAAATTTCTAGAAACATAGAACCTACAAAAAAAAATTGAAGTAGGAAGAAAAAGAAAAATTTTTCTTTGTATTAGTGTATTCTTGTTTTTGTTTTTAGTTTATTTATTTATTTTTAATTTAATTTATTTTTTAAATTTACATCCAGATTACTTAGCATATGATTTCAGGAGTAGATTCCTTAGTACCATTTAGCTATAGAAAGCTTATGAAAGGAATTGAAGACACAAAAAATTGGAAAAATATTCCGTATTCCTGGAATGGGAGAACAAATATGTTAAAATGTCAATACTACCCAAGGAATCTACATATTCAATGCAATCTCTATCAAAATAACACCAGCATTCTTCACAGAGCTAGAACAAACAATCCTATCATTTGTATTGAACCAGAAAAGACCCCCATAGCCAAAGCATTCTTGAAAAGGAAAACTGAAGCTGGAGGCATCACAATCACGGACTTCAAGCTGTATTAAAAAGCTGTAATCAACAGGACAGTATGGTACTAGCACAAAAACAGATACTCAGATCAATGGAACAGAATAGAGAATCCAGACATAGACCCACAAACATACGGCCAACTAATCTTTGACAAAGCAGGAAAGAATATCCAACGGAATAAAGACAGTCTCTTCAGCAAATGGTGCTGGGAAAACTGGACAGCAACATGCAGAAAAATGAACCTGGACCACTTTCTTACATCGTACACACACATAAAAAGTAAACTCAAAATGGATGAAACCTAAACATAAGACAGGAAGCCATCAAAATCCTAGAAGAGAAAGCAGGCAAAAACCTCTTTGACCTTGACCTCAGCAACTTCTTACTCAACTTTATGGAGGCAAGGGAAACAAAAGCAAAAATGAACTTTTGGGAACTCATCAAATTAAAAAACTTCTGCACAGCGAAGGAAACAATCAGCAAAACTGTAAGCCAACTGATGGAATGGGAGAAGATATTTGTAAACGACATATCAGATAAAGGGTTAGAGTCCAAAATCTATAAAGAACTTATTAAACTCAACACCCAAGAAATAAAATTTGAAGAGACTGATTACTAGCAAGGAAGTTGAATTACTGAATCAAAAAGCACTCAACAGACAAAAGTCTAGGACCAGATAGGTTCACAGGCAAATTCCACCAAAGATTTAAAGAAGAGTTAACACTTAACCCTCTCAAAATATCCTCCCCCCCAAAAAAAAAAAAAAAAAAAAACAGAAGAGGAAGGAAAACTACCAAATTCATTCTATAAAGCCAGCATTACTTGTAACACCCAAAACTAGTTAAAAACACAACTGAAAAAGAGAGCTACAGGCCAATTTCTCTGATGAACATACAACAATCCACAATAAAATACAAGCAGACCAAATTGAACATTTATAAAAATCATACACCATGATCAAGTGGAATTTATTCCTAGCATGCAAAGGAGATTTAATACACAAATCAATCAAGGTAATACATCTCATCAATATGATAAAGTATAAAAATCACATGATCATTTCAATAGATGCAGAAAAAGAATCTGTCTAAAAACAACATGATAAAATCTTTCAACAAGGTAGATACAGAGTAAACATACTTCAACATAATAAAGGTCACATATTAAAAACCCACAATAAATATCATACTCAATGGGGGAATAACCAAGAGAGTTATTTCTAATAACTTGTCAGGAACAAGATAATGATATCCACCCTCACCACTTCTATTCAAAATAGTACTGGAAGTCGTAGCTACAGCAATAAGACAACAAAAAGAAATAAAAGGCATAAATATCAGTAAGAAAGCAGTAAAACTTTCACTATTTGCAGATAACCTGATACTCTATATAGACACCTGAAAGACTCCACTAAACAACCACAAGAACTGATAAATAAATTCATAAAGTCGCAGGATACAAAATCAATGTACAGAAATCCGTTGCGTTTCTATATACTAATAATGAAGCAGCAGAAATAGAAATTAAGAAAACAATCCTATTTACAATTTAACCAAAATAATAAAATACCTAGGAATAAAATTAACAAAAGAGGGGAAAAAAACCTATACTTTGGAAACTATAAAATGTTGATGAAAGTAATTGAAGATGGCATAAAGAAATGGAAAGACATTCAATGGTCATGGATTGGAAGAACAAGTATTGTTAAAATGTCTATACTACCCAAAGCAATCTATACATTTAATGCAATCCCTATCAAAATACCAATAACACTTTTTATGGAACAGAACTAGAATCAATGATCCTAAAATTTATATTGGACCCAAATAGCCTAAGCAATATTAAAAAAGAAAAACAAAATTGGAGGTATCACAGTTCCAGATCATGTTATTCTACAAAGCTGTAGTAATCAAAATGATATGGTACTGGCACAAAAATAGACACAAACATCAACAGAACAGAATAGGAAACCCAGAAACAAACCCACAATTATATGGTCACATAGTCTGACAAAGGAGGAAAGAATATACAATGCAAAAGGATCGTCTCTTCAACAACTGGTGTCGGAAAAAGTGGACAGCTATATGCAAAAGAATGATACTGGTCCACTTTCTTACACCACGCACAAAAACAAATTCAAAATGGACTAAAGATTTAAATGTGAGACCTGAACCATAAAACAAGAAGACACCACAGATAGTAATTTCTCTGATATGAGCCATAGCAACATTTTTCTAGATATGTTTTCTGAAGCAAGGGAAATAAAAGCAAAAAATAATCTAGTAGGACTACATCATAATAAAAAGCTTCTGCATGGGCACGTGGTGGCTTAGTCGGTTAAGCTGCTGACTTTGGCTCAGGTCATGATCTTGTGGTCCATGAGTCTGAGCCCCACGTGGAGCTCCATGCCGACAGCTCAGACCCTGAAGCGTGCTTCAGATTATGTGTCTCCCTCTCTCTGCCCTTCCCCTGCTCTCTCTCTTTCTCTCTAAAAAATAAATAAACATTAAAAATAATATTTAATAAAATACAATTAAAAAACAAAAAGCTCTGTACAGCAAAGAAGACAATAAAACTAAAAGCCAAGCTACAGAATGAGAGAAGATATTTGCAAATGACATATCTGCTAAAGGGTTAGTACCCAAATTATATAAAGGACTTATAAAACTCAACTCCCCCAATAATCTAATTAAAAATGGACAGAATAGGGGCGCCTGGGTGGCTTAGTCGGTTAAGCGTCCGACTTTCGCTTAGGTCATGATCTCGCGGTTCGCGGGTTCGAGCCCCGCGTCGGGCTCTGTGCTGACTGCCAGCTCAGAGCCTGGAGCCTGTTTCAGTCTGTGACTCCCTCTCTCTCTGACCCTCCCTTGCTCACGCTGTCTCTCTCTCTCTCTCTCCTAGAAATAAATAAAACATTAAAAAAAAATTAAAAAAAAAATGGACAGAATATATGAACAGACATTTCTCCAAAGAAAACATCCAGATGTCCAACAGACACATGAAAAGATGCTCAACATCACTTATCATCAGGGAAATGCAAATGAAAATTACAATGACATATTATCTCACACCTGTCAGAATCAACAAGTGTTGACAAGAATGTAGAGAAAAAGGAACACTTGTACACTGTTGGTGGAAATGCAAAGTGATGCAGCCACTGTGGAAAACAGTACAGAGGTTCTTCAAAAAGTTAATCATGCTTCTCAGTAATCACACTACAAGGTATTTACCAAAGGAATACAAAAACACTAATTCAAAGAGATATATGCACCCCAATGTTTATAGCAGAATTGTTTACAATAGCCAAGGTTTGAAACCAGCCCGTGTCCATTGATTGATGAATAAAGAGCAAGTGGTAGGTATGTAGATAGTAGATATATGATAGATGTATGATAGAGATATACATACACACACATATACATATATACAATGGAATATTTTCAGGCATAAAAAAAGAATGAAATCTTGCCATTTGCAAAAACATTGGATGGAGCTAGAGAGTATAATGATAAGTGAAATAAATCAGAGAAAGACAAATACCATATGATTTCGTTCATATGGGGAATTTAAGAAACAAAATAAATAAGCAAAGGGAAAAAAGAGAGAGCGAGGGGAAGAAACCAAGAAACAGACTCTTAATTATAGAGAACAAGCTGATGGTTACCAGAGGAGAGTTGGGTAGCAGATGGGTTTAGTAGGTGATGGGGATGAAGGAGTACACTTGTCCTGATTAGTCCTGGGTGATGTATGGAAGTGTTGAATCAGTATATTGTACACCTGAAGCTAATATAACACTGTTCAATATACTGAAATTAAAACAAAAACTTAATTAAAAATAATAAAATAAGGGGCGCCTGGGTGGCTTAGTCGGTTGAGCGTCCGACTTTCGCTTAGGTCATGATCTCGCGGTTCGCGGGTTTGAGCCCCGCGTCGGGCTCTGTGCTGACTGCCAGCTCAGAGCCTGGAGGCTGTTTCAGTCTGTGACTCCCTCTCTCTCTGACCCTCCCCTGCTCACGCTGTCTCTCTCTCTCTCTCCTAGAAATAAATAAAACATTAAAAAAATAATAATAAAATAAAATAAAAATTAAAAATTTTTTGTGTGATGTAGCCAAAGCAATGGCTAGGTGGAAATTTATAGCCATAAATGCCTATAAAGAAAAAAGATAGCTTTTAAATCTACACACTAACCATTCATTTTAAGACACTTAAAGCAGGCACAAAATAATACTGATTAAAATGGGAGTTAATAACAAAAAGAATAGTAAAATATAGAAAAATCAAAGAAATTTAAAGTGGGTTCTTTTGAAAAAAACCCTGAAAACAAAGTTGACCAAACTTTAGCTACATCAACCAAGATTAAAAAGGAGAATCAAATTATTAGAAACAGAAATGAAAGAGACACATTACTACCAATATTGCAGAAATAAAAATAATTATAAGTGAATATTATGAACAACTGAACACCAACAAAGTAGACAACTAAATAGAATGGACATGTACACATTTCTCCACTGAAGGTATACAAATACCAAAAACACAAGAAAAGATGCTTAACATAAGTAATCATTAGGAAAATTCAAATCAAAACTACAATGAGATGCTACTTCATATCCATTAAGATTCACTATTTAAAAAAAATAAAAAATTACAAGCATTAGTTAGGATGTAGAGAAACTGGAATCCTTGAACACTGTAGCTGATAATGAAAAATAGTGCAGACACTTTGGAAACAGTATGACCGTTCTTAAAAAAATTAAACATAGAATTACCGTAAAATCTAACAATTCCACTTCTTGGAATATATTTGAAGTAATTCAAAGAGACATTTGTACATCCATTAAAGGACAAATATTGTATAATTCTGTTTTCAGGAAGTACCTTGAGTAGTCAAATTCATAGATAGAAAGCATTTTGGTGGAAGGAAAGGGTAATGTGGAGTTACTGTTTCTTAGATATAGAATCGCAGTTTTGCAAGAAGAAAAGGGTTCTGTAAATGCATAATGGTGATGGGAGCACGAAAATGTGGATGTATAATACCACTCCACTGTACACTGTAGAATATTTATGATGGTAAATTTCATGTTATGTGTATTCTACCATAATTTTTAAACTCTTAGAAGAAAACATAAATATTTATTACCTTGGATTTGGCAAAATATTCTTAGGTATGACACCAAAAATACAAGTAACAAGAACAAAAATAGATAAATTAGACTTCATCAAAATTAAACCTTTTGTGTTTCAAATGATAGCAAAAAGAAAGTGAGTGAGGAAATGACCAACAGCTTGGAAGAAAATACTTGCAAGCCATATTTCTCAGAAGGAACTTGTATCCAGAATATATAAAAAACTTACAACTCAATGATAAAAAGACAAAACCTCAATTAAAAAATGGATTCCCTCCCCCCCCCCCATTTTCCAGATCCTTAAAAAAGGATTTGCTTATAAGCAAACATTTCTCTTGGGAAGATATACTAATAGCCAATAAGTACACGAAGAGACCAAATATTATTAATTTGATTCATATGCTAATTCCAGAACAGATAAATCTGCATAGAGAAAAGTTGATTAGTGGTTGCTTGGTGTTGGTGGAGAGGAGGTCTGACAGGTAGGAGAAGAAGGGAAGGGACGGGAAGGGAAGGGAAGGGAAAGGAGAGAGGAAGAGAGAGAGAGAGACAGAGAGGGGGAGAGAAAGAAAGAAAGAGAGAGAGAGAGAGAGAAAGAAAGAAAGAAAGAAAGAAAGAAAGAAAGAAAGAAAGAAAGAAAGAGAGGAAGGAAAGAAGGAAGGAAGGAAGGGGAAGGGGAAGGGAAGGGAAGGGAAGATTTCTCACAATATATTTTGGGGGAAAATACCTTATTTAAAGTCTCATTGTCAGACACTGGTGACAATTTATTACTAATATTGTTACTTATAAATTTAATTTTTATTCCCACACAAAATAGAATTGATATTCAATAGTTAGAAGCTTACATTCATTGAGGAATTCACCTGAGCTGTAGTTTCATCATCTGTTGGAAACTGATATATCTGGATGCCGTTACTGACTAATTCAGTCATTATTTTACACTTGAATTTCTGTAAGTCATTTTTAGAAATTGTATCTGCTTTGGCAATCAATGGTATAATGTTCACCTGTAAATAAAGAAGCAAACAAAATCTCACCATTAAGGATTTGTTGTTAATCCTAGAATTTTTTCAGTCAAAACCTTACTCTGACAATAAAGTTTTACAACTAGATTAAAAAAAAAAAACCTACCATACCTTCCTCACAAAATTGCTTTCCAAAATCATCGGTACTTTTAAAGATTAATCTTTTCTCAGAATTCAGGTTTAGAAGTTTCAAATTTATTTTCTCAAACTTTCTTAAACTTTCAACACATTTGGAGTTAGTAAAATAGAAGTAGTAGAATAAAATAGTCCATTTAACTCATTATCAACTTGATTTCTTATTGAGTGCTAAAAGATAGAAGAGACCTTTCATCAAAACTATATACGAGATTTATTTTGTCCTTCTACCTGACATTCATTTGCATTACCTTCTCCGTAAATTCATCTTAATCAATATCCCATTTTCACAGATCCTTGATCTACCTACATGTCTTTGCAGATGTATTTGCTTGTATTTTCCAAAGACCACCTACAAATAATCGACCTTTTTTTTGTTACCATACTCTAAAGGCTGAATGTATATATATATGTATATGTATACATATATGTAAGGTATATAAAATCTTGCTCACAAATTTGTAAAAAAGCATTATTTTCATATTGCATATTGAAGGTTGAAATTTTATTCATAAAGTTTTCTTCATAGTTCTACAATATGATCTCCCTGTCTCCATGCATTTACATCCTAATAATTAAACTTTGTAGAAAGTAAAAATATGTAAAATTCTAAAATATATTTTATTACTTTTAAAATATGATATTTTATTAAATCATAGCTATGCAATGTCAAGGTTTGTGATATAGTATAAAAGCATAAAAGTCAGTTCTAGGTATATTGTTTTTGTTTTAGATTCTTTAAAGTACAATTTTTAAAAAACCTAGGGCTTCAATATAACACTGATGTTCAAATTTTTATCTAACTTGAGCATTTTAAATAGTAGTTTCCACAGTAAAAAGCAGATAACTACTAAGATAGATTTAAGTCTAACATAAATATCTTGGATCCTATTGCTGAGAAAGCTATCCTCTAATTATAGTAAATCCTTAACATATAACAAATGGAAATTTTCCATGTTAATTCATTGGGTGTTCAGATTTGAGGAATGAAAGTCTCTCATTGCAGAAGAGAACTGAGCAACCTAGATTAGAAGACAACAGACACATAGGCACAGTTACCCACCCCTTTATATAATGTTCTTGCAGAAAAAAATAGCAATTTTCTATATCTGGGAATTTCTTGATGATAATAGCTACCCATAAGGTTAAAAATAAAACTTTGTGTCCCAGGCTATTGAATATACTAGTAATAAAGAAATTGAGGCAGTTCTTGATTTTAAATAAAAATCTAATTCTTTTAACAACTTGGTGACAAATATGATTAGGTACAAATTTTCCAGTTTGAACAATATATAGCAAAAGTCAGGCCTTCTTTGATAAAAAGAAATGAAATTTTAGAAGTTCTCTCTACAACTTCATAAAGTACAGAAAAGAATCTCATGAAATAAGTTTCTTTCATATGTGTATTTACCCTCTCTTGGAAAAAATATGCATGTACATATGCATTCTGAATCCTCTCTGTTTGGATCACTAGCCAGAATCATGAAAACTTCATGTTTCACACAATCAATGGTATCAGGCAAGCGTTAATGGGATTGTTTTACAGTAATAAAGAATAAATTCAAGTTTAAAAATACAGGCAAATTATCACAATCTTTGTGATCTTTAATCACAAAAAAACCTTTAAATTTTTATTTTAATATTTTTTAACCTGTATCTTATTTTTCTAATACCTAATTAAATTTATCTGGAAAGCAAACTAAGGTTGAAATTGATCAAATGTTATTATGCGTTGAATGCATCATCTCTCCTTCAATGCACATTTTGAGGTCCTAACACCCAATATCTCAGAACAAGACTATATTTGGAGACTCTTTAAAGAGGTGATTAAGTTAAAATAAAGCCATTAGAATAGGCCCTAATCCAATGTAACTGGTATCCTTAAAAGAAGAAGAAACATAGACATACAAGAAAAAGACATCAGATATGTGCACAGAGGAAAGATCATGTGAGGATACAGCGGGAAGGTGGCCATTTATCACTCAATAAAAAAGGTTTCAGAAAAAAATATCTTGGCAGCATCTTCATCATGGACTTCTACTTTCCATTACTTTGAGAAAATTAATTTCTGTTGTTTAACTTACTAAGTCTGTAGTATGTTGCAATGCTATCCCTTTTAATATATTAACCATATTAAAAAAGAATAAGTTCTTGTATGCAAATACCTTCAAATCATATATTATCACAAAATAGTAGCCAAATCCTGACAGGTTAATGGATTTACCTAACACACCTTATTGTCAATGTTCTTCATAGTTAATAGATCAAGGGACTTCAAAGAATGTCCTGTAGGTGAAATGAAGTAAAGGCACACATGTATACGGGAATCATGGTAGTTTATGAAGGAACGTTTAATTTTCAATTCCTCTTGAAGATAGGCCTCAAACTGAGCATCTACATATTCAACTATAGGTTGGTAGCTGAAAAAAAAAGGTTATTTCAACAGATTAGTATCGAAGATTAATAACATCTATAGTCTGTCTTATCACCATTTAATAAATAGCTGATAATGGGGGAGCTTGGGAAGATGACCTAATAGGAGGACCCTGAGCTCACTGCATCCCATCTTTACAAATAGATATTATCTACATTCAAGTCAATAAACCAGAGAGTGATCCAAAGACTGGAAGAACAAACTCCACAACTAAATATAGAGAAGAGGCTGCATCTGAAAGGATAGGAAGGTCAGAATGATGGAGGAAGACAGCCCACAGGAGGGAGGGAGCTGCATATGCAGAGAGGGCAGAGAAATAGGCCCTTGGACCAGGGAGTTCACACAGGGAAGACAAATCCCCATAAAGTTTGGCTTTAAAAGCCAGAGGGGCTGAATTCCATGAGTTTGCATAACCAGTGGGACTTGGAACCTGGAGCTTTAACTGCTAGCTGGCTCAACACTGGGCAAGCCCAAAGGGCTAGTGATAGCTGTATCATTGCCCTTAAAGACACAACAGCCTGTGCAGAGAAGCAATATAAAAAATGGAAATTTACCCAACACCAAGGGCAAACAGGAGACATAGCTGTTTATACTTATTTCAGAGCATGTTGGGGGACTTCACAAAAGACAAAGCAGATGGCAGGTGCCACTTTGCTCCCCCAACCCCCAACATAAACACAGGGCCATCTGCAGGAAGCCAAGCTGCACAGACACTAGCTAACTAACTTGCTAGCAATGTGCCATGCCCACAAGTTCTCCTGAGGACACCCACACTCCAAGCCTGCTAGTCTCAGCCCCAGGCCCAGGGAAAATTTTGTCAAGCTGCATATAAGCTCTGCTCAGCTTGGTGCACAGCCACCACTACACACCTGACCAACCCACGCCCAACTATCACCATATGCTGTGCCCAGCCTCATACAATTTCCCACCGTAAACCCCAGACCTCAGATGCCCCAGCACTCTGAGAGATCCAGAATAGGACTAGTGGCACAGGGCAAATTGCTGAAACTGCCGCTCCACCCCCAAGGTCCCCAGTGGGCACAACCCCTAAGAGCTGCCCTGTCTGGGTCTCACTAATGCTACAGAGAATAAACACAGTCCACAACAGACAGAGAGTCAGTGCAAGATGACTAAAAGGAAGAGTGGTTCAAACACAAAAGCAGGATGTAAGCAGCACACAGGATATTCTCCTGAAGTACCAGGTTCTGGTGCATAGGAGACACCGCACAGCAAGCCACTTCAGGACCTCTTCTTCATAAAGGCACTACTTTCAAGAGCAAAGGACGTAGCTGACATTCTCAACACACAAAAACAGAACAGAGAGGCAGACAAAGGAAGGAGACAAAGAAATTTACCCCAATTGTAAGAATAGGACAAGGCAATAGCCAGATAAAAGTGTGGGCAGATAAAAGGAACATGCCTGATAGAGAATTTAAATTAATGATTATGAGGATTCACTGGAATTGAGAAAACAGTGTAGGACATGAGTGAAACTCTTAATAAAGATATAAGGAACAAAGAGCAGAGATAAAGGGCACAATAAACTAAATAAGAAATATGCTAAATGGAATGAACAGCAGGATGGAAGAAGCAGAGGAACAAATTAGTGACCTAGAAGATATAGTAATGGAAAGTAAGCAAGCTGAACAAAACAGAGAAAACGAATTATGCAAAAGGAGAATAGACTTAGGAAGCTCAGTGACTCCATCAAACATGATAACATCCAAAGTATAGGAATCCCAGAAGAAGAAGAGAGAAAAAAGAAGACAAAATTTATTTGAAGAAATGATAGCTGAAAACTTCCCTAATCTGGGGAAAAAATACACCTCTCCAGATCCAAGAGGCACAGAGAACTGCCATCAAAACCAACAAAACCATACCAGCAGCAAAACATATTGTAATTAAATTGGCAAAATATCATGATAAAGAACAAATTTAAAGAAGCAAGACAAAAGACAGTAACTAACAAGAGAAAGTCCATAAGACTAGCCGGAAATTTTTCAGCAGAAACTTTGCAAGCCAGAAGGGAGTGGCATGATATATTCAAAATCCTAAATGGGAAAAATCTGCAGCCAAGAATACTCTATCCAGCAAGGCTATCATTTAGAATAGACGGAGATATAAAGAATTTCCCAGACAAAAATGAAAGGAGTTTGTGACCAATAAACAAGCCCTGCAAGAAATATTAAAGGGGACTCTTTAACCGGAAAGACCAAAAGTGGCAAAGACAAGAAAGGATCAGAAAAAAACCTCCAGACACAATGACAAGTAGGAAAATGGCACTAAATACAGATCTATCAATAATTACTTTGAAAGCAAATGGACTAAATGCTCCAATCAAAACACAAAGAGTGAGAATGTATTAAAAAAACAAGACTCACTTATGTGCTGCCTATAAAAGACATTTTATGCCTAAAGTCACCTGCAGATTGAAAGTGAGGGGAGAGGGGTGCCTGGGTGGCTTAGTCGGTTAAGCGTCCGACTTTCGCTTAGGTCATGATCTCGCGGTCCGTGGGTTCGAGCCCCACATCGGGCTCTGTGCTGACTGCCAGCTCGGAGCCTGGAGCCTGTTTCAGTCTGTGACTCCCTCTCTCTCTGACCCTCCCCTGCTCACGCTGTCTCTCTCTCTCCTAAAAATAAATAAATAAAAAAAAAAGAAAGTGAGGGGAGAGAGAAACATTTATCATGCAGATGGATGTCAAAAGAAAGCCAGAGTAGCAATACTTCCATGGGAGAAACTAGACTTTAAAACAGACTGTAAAAAGATACAAGAAATGGCACTATATAATCATAAAAGGTGTAATCCAACAAGAAGATATAACAATTATAAATATTTATGCACCTGACATGGGAACACTCAAATGTGTGTGTGTGTATGTGTGTGTGTGTGTGTAATAAACATAAAGGAACTAATCAATAATAATACCAAAATCATAGGGGACTTTATTACACTCCAATTACATCAATGGACAGATCATGTAAACAGTAAATCAATAAGGAAACAATGGCTTTGAATGACACACGACCAGATGGACTTCACATATATATTCAGAACATGCCATTCTAAAATAGCAAAATACACATTCTTTTCAAGTGAACATGGAACATTCTCCAGAATAGGTCACATATTAGGTCAGAAATCAGGCCTCAACAAATATAAAAACATTGAAATCATACAATGCATCTTTTCCAACCACAATGCTATGAAATGTGAAGTCAACCCAATGAAAAAATCTGGCAAGAGCCCAAATACATGGAGGATGAACAACATGCTACTAACAAATGAATTGATCAAACAGGAAATCAAAGAACAAATAAACAAATACATGGAAACAAATGAAAATGAAAACACAATGGTCCAAAACTTTTGGGATTCAGCAAAAGCAGTCCTAAGAGGAAAGTATATGGCACTATAAGGCGACCTTAAGAAGCAAGAAAAATCTCAAATAAACAACCAAATCTTATACCTAAAGGAGCTAGCATAAGGGCAACAAATGAATCCTAAAGCCAGAAGGGAAATACTAAATATTAGAGCAAAAATAAATGATAATAGAAACTAAAAAAATTTTTAAACAGATCAATGAAACCAGGAGCTGGTTCATTGAAAATTTTAATAATATTGATAAACTCCTGGCCAGACCTATCAAAAAGAAAAGATAAAGGACCCAAATAAATAAAACCACAAATAAGAAAAGAGAAATAACAACCAACACCACAGAAATACAAACAATTATAAGAGAATATTATGAAAAATTATATGCCAACAATTGGACAACCTGGAAGAAATGGATAAATTCCTAGAAACATATAAACTACCAACACTGAAACAGGAAAAAATAGAAAATTTGAACAGATATATAACCAGCAAAGAAATAGCAACAGTAATCAGAAAATTCCTAACAAATCAGGGCCAAATGGCTTCCCAGGAGAATTCTACCAAACATTTAAAGAAGAGTTAATACCTATTCTTCCCAATTTATTCCAAAAATAGAATAGAAAGGAAAACCTCCAAACTCATTCTCTGAGGCTAGCAGTAGCCTGATACCAAAATCAAATAAAGACTCCACTGAAGAAGAGAACTACAAGGGAGGGGACAAGATGGCAGAACAGCATGGAAGTTTTTTGTGGGTCTCTTGTCCCTGAAATATAGCCAGATCAACACTAAACCATCTTGCACATCTAGAAAACTGATTTGAGGATTAACACAACAATATGCACAACCTGAACCACAGAACTTGGCAGGTACGTGGTGCAGAGAGGTGAACTGAGGGAGAGAAAAGCCGCTGAGGGCAGGGAGCCGTTTTTGTTTGTGGAGAGAGGATGGAGATGGGGTGGGGGGAGAGTATGGGAAAAGCACACCCTGAAAGTAGCTGGAGAGAGGGGCGCCTGGGTGGCTCAGTCGGTTAAGTGTCTGACTTCGGCTAAGGTCATGATCTCATGGTTTGTGAGTTCAAGTCCCACATCCGGTTCTGTGCTGACAGCTCAGTGCCTGGAGTCTGTTTCAGAGTCTGTGTGTCTCTCTCTCTCTGCCCCTCCCCCACACGTGCTCTGTCTCTCTCTGTCTCAAAAATAAATAAAAAACAAACAAAAAAATAAAAAAATAAACTTGTCCTTTAAAAAAAAAGTAGCTGGAGAGAAAAAGGGAGAGTAGAAACAGCTGCAAGGGACTGAACAAAAAAGTGAGAAAGGAGAAAGTAGAGGGTTTAAATTCCATTAAGACTCTACAAACAGGTGGAACACATAGTCTGAAACTGCAGCTCTATACTTGGCAGTGCTCTGGGGGAAAGGGCAAATCCCTGGAAACAGAAAGCAAGGTCCCAGGGGTCCTTGGGTCACATGGGGAGAGCCAGTTCCCTGCTGGGAGGACATTTGGTAGATGCAGTGCAGCCTCCACAAAGGCAAAGTTCCCGGTGGACCCTGGAGAATGGCCACATTCGCTGGTGTTAGAGTGAGGACATTAAGGCTGAAGGCTGGTGCTAGATGTATGTTGTAATTTTCCATAATCCCTGAAACATTGCTGCTACATGATCACACAAACTTTTTCTGCGGCAGACTGGCACATGGCCACAGTCACTGGGCATCGGGAGTGGCAGTCTCACAAACATTCCTGGGGATGGACAGCACCTGGCCGTTGCTCAGTGAGAATCTCACCCATAGGGTCAGATTGGGTCATAACCACAGTCCCTCAGAAGCAAGGAGTTGGGAAACAAAAACCCATCTGAGATAAAACTCAGGAGGGAGATGCCACCTGGCAACCTGATGGGTTGGTCACAGAGGGTGCAGAAGCAGGGAGTGGACAGAAAGAGACAAAGGAGAGGTTGCAGGTTAGGGAGAGCACAGAGTTCTGATAGGAGACACTGGGTAGCTGGATGACATTGTTTTCACCCCTCCAACATATGCGCATGCTCGCCCACATGCGTCACAACAATCCACCCCAGTAAGCTAGGCAGCGCCATCTAGTGGAGAACGGAGCCATTACACTAAGCCCTGCACAATTGGGCCAACTGCCCTCTTGACACAGAAGTCTTTCTGCTTTCTTAGTTTACTGACAATAAAGTGCTTCATAGTTTGACTTCTAGGGAAAACTGGATGTAATTTCAATTGTATTTGATTCCGTTCGCTGGTCCATCTATGTAATTTTTTTTCCTTTTCCTTTTCTTTCTTATTCTTGAATATAGAAAGAGAATTTTTTTATTTTTATTAAGAAGATTTTTCCTTAATTTTTCCTACTATATTTTTTACCTTTTTGTAAAATTCTATTTTATTTCCACCATTTCATTTTATTTATATTATTGTATCCATTTTTTCAAATTTTTAAATGTTTTCCTTTTTTCCCCCCTCTCTTTTCTTTTATCTTTCCTTTTTTTTCTCTATCTTGTTCAACAAGACCAAAACATGCCTAGGATCTAGCATCCTTTATTTGATTTCTTGTGTTGTTTTTAATTTTTAATTTTAATTTTTTTACTTTATTAATTACTTTTCTTCCTTCAAAATGGTGAAAGGAAGGAATTCACCCCAAAAGAAAGAACAAGAAGAAATGACAGCCAGGGGACTTAATCAACACATATACAAGCAAGATGTCTGAAACAGAATTTAGAATCACAATAATAAGAATACTAACTGAGGTTGAAAATAGATTAGAATCACTTTCTGTGGAGATAAGAGAAGTAAAAGCTAGTCAGGATGAAATAAAAAATGCTGTAACTGAGCTGCAATCCTGAATGGATGCCACAGTGGCAAGGATGGATGAAACAAAGGAGTGAATCAGTGATACAGAGGACAAACTTGTGGAGAGTAATGAAGCGGAAAAAGAGGGAGAGTAAGGCAGAAGAGCACGAAATAAGAATTAGAGAACTAAGTGACTCATTAAAAAGGACTAACATCAGACTCATAGGGATCCCAGAAAATGAAGAGAGAAAGGGATAGAAGGTTTATGTGAGCAAATCATAGTGGAAAACTTTCCTAATCTAGGGAAAGACAAAGACATCAAAATCCAGGAAGTACAGAGAATTCCCATTAGATTCAACAAAAATCGACCATCAACAAGGCATATCATGGTCAAATTCACAAAATACTCAGGCAAGGAAAGAATAATGAAAGTAGCAAGGGGAAAAAGTCCTCAATCTGCAAGGGAAGACAAATCAGGTTCACAACAGACCTATTCACAGAAACTTGGCAGGCCAGAACAGAGTGGCAGGATATTCAGTGTGCTGAATTAGAAAAATATGCAGCCAAGAATTCTTTATCCAGCAAGTCTGTCATTCAAAATAGGAGCGATCAAAAGTTTCCCAGACAAACAAAAATTAAAGGAGCTTGTGACCACTAATCCAGCCCTGCAAGAAATTTTAAGGGGGACTCTCTGAGGAGAGGAAAAAAAAAAAAGATCAAAAGCAGCAAAGACTGGAAAGGACCAGAGAACACCACCAGAAACTCCAACTCTATTAGCAACATATCTTTCATATTTTTCAGTACTCACTCTAAATGCCAACGGACTAAACGCTCCAATCAAAAGACATAGGGTAACAGAATGGATAAGAAAACAAGATCTATCTATATGCTGTTTACAAAAGACCCATGTTAGACCTGAAGACAGCTTAAGATTGAAAATAAGGGGATGGAGAACCATCTGTCTTGCTAATGGTCACCAAAAGAAAGCTGGAGTAGCCATATTTATATTAAAAAAATCTAGATTTTGAAATAAAGACTGTAACAAGAAATGAAGAAGGGCATTATATCATAATTAAAGGGTCGAGCCACCAAAAAGGCATAACAATTATAAACATTTATGCTTCAAATGTGGAAGCACACAGATATATAAGTCAATTAATCACAAACATAAAGAAATTCATTGATAATAATACCATAATAGTAGGGTACTTCAACACCCCTCTTACAGCAATGGACAGATCATCTAAACAGAAAATCAACAAGGAAACAATGTCTTTGAATGACATACTGGATCAAATGGTCTTAACAGATATATACAAAACATTTCATCCTTTTTAAAAATTTTTTTTAATGTTTTTATTTATTTCTGAGAGAAAGAGAGAGAGACAGCATGAGCAGGGGAGGGTCAGAGAGAGAGGGAGATACAGAATCTGAACAGGCTCCAGGCTCTGAGCTAGTTGTTAGCACAGAGCCCGATGCAGGGCTTGAACCCATGATCGGTGAGATCATGACCTGAGCCGAAGTCGAACGCTTAACCCACTGAGCCACCCAGGTGCCCCCAGAACATTTCATCCTAAAGCAGTGGAATATACATTCTTTTCCAGTGCACATGGAACATTCTCCAGAAACGGTCACATACTGGGACACAAATTAGCCCTCAATAAGTACAAAAAGATCAAGATCATACCGTGCATATTTTCAGACCACAACACTATGTAACTCAAAATCACCCACAAGAAAACATTAGGAAAGATAACAAATACTTGAGACTAAAGGGCATCCTACTAAAGAAAGAATGGGCTAACCAAGAAGTTAAAGAGGAAATTAAAAAGTACATGGAAGCCAATGAAAAATGATAACACCAAGCCCAAAACCTCTGGGATGCAGCAAAGGCTGTCATAAGAGGGAAGTATATAGTAATCCAGGACTTCCTAAAGAAGGAAGGAAGGTCTCAGATACACAACCTAACCTTACACCTCAAAGAGCTGGATAAAGAACAGCAAATAAAACCCCAAACCAGCAGAAGACTGGAAACAAAGATTAGAGCATAAATAAATGCTATCAAAACAAAACAAACAAACAAAAAACCACAGTAGAACAGATCAATAAACCAGGAGCTGGTTCTTTAAAAGATTTAACACAATTGATAAACTCTTAGGCAGTTTGATAGGAAGAAAGACAGAAAGACAGAAAGACAGACAGAAAGACAGACAGACAAAGACAGACAGACAGACAGACAGACAGACAGAAAGAAAGAAAGAAAGAAAGAAAGAAAGACAGAAAGACAGAAAGACAGAAAGAAAGAGGAAAAGACCCAAATAACTAAAATCAAGAATGAAAGAGGAGATATCACAACCAACACTGCAGAAACACAAACAATAAGAGAATCTTATGAGCTATTATACACCAATAAAATGGGCAATCTGGAAAAAATGGACAAATTCCTAGAAACATATAAACTACCAAAACTGAAACAGGAAGAAATAGAAAATTTGAACAGACCCATAACCAGCAAAGAAATCTAATTAGTATTAAAAAATCTCCCAACAAACAAGAGCTCAGGCCAGAATGGCTTTCCAGGAGAATTCTACTAAACATTTAAAGAAGGGTTACCACCTATTTTTTTGAAGCTTTTCCAAAAAATAGAAATGGAAGGAAAACTTCCAAACTCATTCTATGAAGTTACCATTACCTTGATTCCAAAACTAGACAAAGACCCCACTAAAAAGAACTACACACCAATTTCCCTGATGAACATGGATGCAAAAATCTTCAACAAGATACTAGCCAACTGGATCCAACAATACATTAAAAGAATTATTCACCACGACCAAGTGGGATTTATACCTAGGATGTAGGGCTGGTTCAATATCCACCAAACAATAAATATGATACATCACATCAATAAAAGAAAGGACAAGAATCACATGATCCTCTCAACAGATCCAGAGAAAAACATTTGACAAAATATAGCATTCTTTCTTGATAAAAACCCTCAAGAAAGTAGGGACAGAAAGATCATACCTCAAGATCATAAAAGCCATATATGAAAGACTCACCACTAATATCATCCTCAATGGGGAAAAATTGACAGCTTTCCCCCTAAGGTCAGGAACATGACAGAGATGTCCACTCTCACCACTGTTGTTCAACATAATATTAGAAGTCTTAGCCTCAGCAATCAGAAAACACAAAGGAATAAAACGCATCCAAACTGGCCAGGAGGAAGCCATGCTTTCACTCTTCCCATATAACATGATACTCTATTTGGAAAATCCAAAAGATTCCACCAAAAAACTGCTTGAACTGATCCATGAATTCAGCAAAGTTGCAGGATATAAAATCAATGCACAGAAATCAGTTGCATTCCTATACACCAACAATGCAGCAACAGAAAGAGAAATCAAAGAATCAATCCCATTTACAATTGCACTAAAACTCATAAAATACCTAGGAATAAACCTAACCAGAGAGGTGAAAAATCTATGCACAGAACACTATAGAAAGCTTATGAAAGAAATTGAAGAAAACACACAAAAAAAATGGGAAAGTATTCCATGCTCCTGGATTGGGAGAACAAATATGTTAAAATGTCAATACTACCCAAAGCAATCAACATATTCAATGCAATATCTATCAAAATAACACCAGCATTCTTCACAGATCTAGAGCAAACAATCCTAAAATTTGTATGGAACCAGAAAAGACCCTGAGTAGCCAAAGCAATCTTGGAAAAGAAAACTGAAGCTGAAGGCATCACAATCTCGGACTTCAAGCTGTATTACAAAGCTGTAATCGTCAAGACAGTATGGTACTAGCACAAGAATAGACACTCAGATCAATGGAACAGAACAGAGAACCCAGAAATGGACCCACAAATATATGGCCAAATAATATTTGTCAAAGCAAGAAAGAATATCCAATGGAATAAAGGCAGTCTCTTCAGCAAACGGTGCTGGGAAAACTGGACAGCGACATGCAGAAAAATGAACCTGGACCACTTTCTTACACGATACACAAAAGTAAACTCAAAATGGATGAAAGACCTAAATGAAAGACAGGAAGCCATCAAAGTCCTCTAGGAGAAAGCAGTCAGAATCTCTTAAACCTCGGGCACGGCAACTTCTTACTCAGCACATCTCCAAAGGCTAGGGAAACAAAATAAAAAATGAATTATTGGGACTTCATCAAAATAAAAATGTTATACACAGTAAAGGAAACAATCAGCAAAACCAAAAGGCAACCAAAAGAATGGGAGAAGGTATTTGCAAATAACATATCAGGTTAAGGTTTAGTATCCAAAATCTATAAAGAACTTATCAAATATCAAATTCAACACCCCCCAAAAATCAAATAATCCAGTGAAGAAATGGGTAAAAGACATGGATAGACATTTCTCCAAAGAAAATATCCAGATGGCCAACTGACACATGAAAAAATGCTCAACATCACTCATTATCAGGGAAATACAACAAAACCACAATGAGATACCACCTCACACCTATCAGAATGGCTAACATTAACAACTTGGACAACAACAGATATTGGCAAAGATGCAGAGAAAAAGAATCTCTTTTGCATTGCTGGTGGGAATGGAAACTTGTGCAGCCACTCTGGAAAACAGTATGGAGGCTCCTCAAAATATTAAAAATAGAACTGCCCTATGACTGAACAATTGTACTACTAGGTATTTATTCAGAGGATACAGGTGTGCTGTTTCAAAGGGGCACATGCACCCCAATGGTTATAGCAGCACTATTGACAATAGCCAAAATATGGAATGAGCCAAATGTCCATTGACGGATGGATCAAGAAGATGTGATATATATATATATATATATAAAATATACAATGGACTATTGGAATGGATTAATAGAATATACAATGGATTATTGTATATATTATATATATACTATTGTGTATATACATATATATAATTCATACAATGGATTATTACTCAGCAATCAAAAAGAATGAAATCTTGTCATTTGCAACTCCATGGATGGAATTAGAGGATATTATGCTAAGTGAAATTAGTCAGAGAAAGAAAAATATCATATGACTTCACTCATATGATGAATTTAAGATTCAAAACAAATGAACATAAGGGAAGGGAAACAAAAATAATATAAAAACAGGGAGGGGAACAAAACATAAAAGACTCTTAAATATAGAGAACAAACAGAGGGTTGCTGGAGGGGTTGTGGGAGGGGAGATGGGCTAAATGGGTCAGGGGCATTAAGGAATCTACTCCTGAAATCATTGTTGCATTATATGCTAACTAACTTGGATGTAAACTTAAAAATTAATTAATTAATTAACTAACTAAAAAAGAAAATAAATGTTAAAAATGTGAATAATCTACACGCTTACTATATAGTCACCTTTCTAGTGAGATTTATTCTTTCACATGTTTTCTTATTGTTAATTAACACCCTTTCTTTTCAACTTAAAAAAATCCCATTAATATTTTTTGTAGGGCTGGGTTAGTGGTGATAATTAAAAATATGTGGAATTCCATATATATGGAATATATTATATATCATATATTATATATGGGATATTATATATTATATATATGGAATATTATTCAGCATAAAAAATAATGACATTTTGCCATTTGTGATAGGATAGAGGGAGCTAGGGAATATAATGCTAAGTGAAATAAGTCAGAGAAAGACAAATACCATATGATTTTATTCATATACAGAATTTAAGAAACAAAACAGATGAACAAAGGGAAAAAAGAGAAAGACACACTTACAAACTAAGAAACAGACTCTTACCTATAGAGAACAAATTGATGGTTATCAGAGGGGAGTGGTGTGTGTGATCAGGATTTTAAGGAGTCCATTTGTGATGAGCACAGAGTGTTGTTTAGAAGCATGGAATCATTATATTGTACACTTCAAATTAATATAATACTGCATGTTAACTAACTAGAAGTAAAATAAAACCTTAAAAATATAACATTTATAAATTAAATTTCCTGTCTTTTGTAGGCACAGCTCATAGTGCCCCAAAACAATTATAATAGTAACATTAGAGATCCCTGATCGTAAATCACCATAACAAATATAATAATGAAAAATTCTGAAATACTGCAAAAATCACCAAATGTTACACAGAGACACAAAGTCATCAAATGCTCTTGGAAAAACCAGGCTGATAGACTTGCTTCACACAGAGTTGCAATAAACTTTCAATTTGTAAAAAAAAATACATTAAAAAAACACAATATCTGACAAGCACAATAAAGTGAAGTCTAATAAAATGAGGTATTCTTGTACAAAGAAGAAGGTTAAGTATATAATAAAAAATTTACCAACACAGAAAACTCAGACTTCAGTATTGAGTTCTAATAAACATTTAAAGAAGAATTAACACTGATACTTAAAGTTTTCCAAAAGAATTAAAGAAAAGGGAAATTTTCCAAACGACTTTGAAGACCAGAATTATCCTGATATAAAAAAAATAACATGTCAATATCTCTAATGAACACAGATGCAAACTCTTTAATAAAGTACTTAGCAAAGTGAATTCTCAGCAAATTAAAAGGATCATATACGATGACTAGGTGGGATTTATCCTCAGAATGCAAGGATTATTCAACATAAGCAAGTTGATTTGTAAATATCACATTGACTGAAAAACAAAAATCACATGGCTATTTCAATAGTTGCAGAAAAGGTATTTGACAAAATTCAACACCCTTTCATGATTTAAAAAAAACAAAAACAAAACTCTTGAAACTAGGTATAAAAGGAACTTATGTCAACACAATAAAGGCTATATATGAAAAGCCCATGGCTAACCTCTAAATTGTTGACTTTATGGACACTGAATTGTTGTATATCTATCTTTTTAATATTTGTAAAATCAGTAATAATGTCTCCTTATTCCTGATGTTGGTGATATTTGACTTCTCATTTATTTTGCTTGCTCAGTCTAGTTAAAGGTTTTCAATTTATTGACCTTTATAAATAACCAGCAAAAATAATTTGTTGGTTTTCTTGATTTTCTAACATTTTTCCTGTTTTCATCAGTTTTTGCTGTGCTATAATTTTTCCTTTCTTTTTCTTGCTTTAGGGTAAATTTGTTCTTATTTGTCTAGTTTCTTAACATGGAAATTTATAGTACTTGGGATTGTCCTTTCTTTAAACATAACGATCTTATGCTATTAATTTCCCTCTAAGTAATACTTTTGCAGCATCCTATAGTTTTTTAAATTGCAGTGAGATCACTTAATAGATATCTACTCTCATAACAAGTTTTTGAATGTAATATAAAGTACTGTTAAATCTTCTGTTGTACGGCAGATCTCAAGAACTTGTTCATCTTGCATAATTAAAATGTTATATCCATTGAACAAGAACTCTTAGTTCCTCCTTCTTCCCAGCCACTGGCAAACATTTTGCACTCTTCTACGAGTTTGATGAGGGGTTGTGACCAAGAAAGGGAGATGTTTGAGGCCAATGGGAATCAGGTCATAATTTAAATAGAAAGATGATTACATAGGATGTTTGTTTCAGAATTATCTATTAACCTGTTCATAGATGTTTTATACATTTTTATATTATACATATATAGTTTAAGGAAATCTGTTCTGTATTATTTCATATGTATTTTAATTATTACAAAAATTCAGTAGTTGTATGACAACATAAGATCTGAGAGTACACTTACTAAACTTACAACAGTGGCTACTTTTGGAAAAAGAAAAGACTCTAAGTACTTACATTTGGCTAAATGGGTTTTCATTTGAATCATTTAAATTCGGATAAGTGATTTTAAAACTGAGAATATCCAAGAAGTAAATAAATGGGAAAAAATTCATTTTAAAAATTTATACAAATCAACCTTATATAAAGGATTCAATGGCGAGAACGAAATGGATATACCTGCATTCAAATCTATAAAACCAGTAAATTTAATCTTATTGGGGAAAAAAAGAGTGTTTGTATAAATAAGATCATCCTGGATCTTCTGGGTACATCTTAGTTCAAACAACAAATGTCCTTAAAAGAGACATAAGGAGAGCAGAGAAGGCCATAAAAGGGTGGAGGCAGATGGGAGTGATATAGCCAGAGGACATGTCAATAAAGAAAGTAAATTCCTTGAAATAATAAAATCTTTTGTAATTAAAATAAGAAAACACTAACCTGGCTTCTTTGTTTATTTGATCACCATATCCCACTGTTTTCACAACAGTTAATTTCAATTGAATATTACTTTCCTGAAGTTCATATGTCTGAATTTTAAGTCCAACATTTGAGTAAAAATGTGAGGATTTTTTGTCTTTCAAAGTAGTATTGAATAATGTGTCAATGAGTGTTGATTTTCCAATTCCAGTTTCCCCTGTAATAAACATAGATACATTATCTAGGGGCATAAGATGGCTAAGAAGAAGTAACACTCTTAACCAAACACATCAATGACTATAATGTCCTTTAATGTATACATGTTTAGGGATTTCTGGATGGCTCAGTTGGTTGAGTATCCGACTTCAGCTCAGGTCATGATCTCATGGTTCATGAGTTCAGATCCAGCATCAGGATATATGCTGACAACTCAGAGCCTAGAGCTGCTTCGGATTCTGTGTCTCCCTCTCTCTTTGCCCCTTCTCCCACTTGCGCTCTGTCTCTCTCTCTCAAAAATTAATAAATGCAAAAAAAGTTAAAAAAATTTTGTAAATAAAATTAAAGTATACATGTTTCTCTTGACTCTCTCAGTCATTAATATAATATAGAAAAAATGTACACAAAGATATATCAGATTTTGAAGAGCACTGAAACATCCAAAGAAAAAAGTTCTAGTGGCCCCTGGATGGCTCAGTCAGTTAAGCCTCTGACTTTTGGTTTCAGCTCAGGTCATGATCTCATGATTCATTGGTTCGAGCCCCACATTGGGTTCTGTGCTGACAGTGTGCAGCCTGCTTGGGGTTCTCTCTCTTCGCTTCTCTCTGCCCCTCCCCCACTCGCTCTGTCTCTCTCTCAAAAATAAAAAAATTTTTTTAAGTTTAAGTAATATGGTTAACATGATGGGAACAAATATAGATAGAAAGACATGGTCTTGAATTAACAGCACCAGTGTTACATCACGTTACATAAGTTGAAGCAAGCATTTGAGAAAATTAAGTACTAATTCAGATGAGGAATCAGGCACTTACCCACACAGAGAATATTAAAAGAGAATCCTTGTTGAATAGATCGGTTTACCAACTGGTGAGGCAAACATTCAAAACCAAAATGACCAAGCATTGTTAAGCAACGGACACTATCTCCTCTTTGCTTAAAAAAACAAAAATTAAAAAAAAAATTAATTAGAATTAGTAATATCATTTGAAAAATTATTTTAATAATATGTTAAAGAAATTGGAATTATTTGAGTATCATAACTCAGCTAAGATTAAAATTAAGTAAATTTGTGAGCAAGTAAGTCTTGTGCAGACACATAAGTTTTGCTTTCAATTTTAAAAATACTAAGTCTGGAGGAAGGAAAGGAAGATGGCAGCAGAGTAGGAGGACCCTAGCCTCATCTTGTCTCTTGAACACAAATAGATAACTATAAAATCATCGTAAATACCCCAGAAATCAATCTGAAGACCGGCAGAACAAACTCCACAACAAAAGGAGAGAAGAGGCCACATCAATGAAGGTATGAAGTGCAGAGAAGTGGTATTGGGGAGAAAAAGATCATGGGTGGTGCAGAAAGGAGGGAGCCAGCATCACAGAGAAGGGTGAGAGAGAGGGAGGAGCACACAGGAAAACACCCAAGGTGAATGTTTTACAAAAGCCATTGGTTTGGAAAACTAGAGGGGCTGAATTTCATGAGTTCTTGTAACCAGCGGTGCTTAAAGCCTGGAGTTTTAAAGGTGAGCTGGCTTGTCTGGGATAGAGCCCCAAGGGCTTTTTTTTTTTTTTTTCCTGCTCCTGTAGATCAGGCAGGTGAATAACCCAGAGACAGACCTCATGGAAAGAGCGCTCCAAAGAATGCCTGGGCACATACATAGTGGGAGATTATTTGCTCTTCTCTGAGCACATACCAAAGAAGCATCAATTATAGATGCCTCTGTGGGAACAAAAGAGCTGCCTGGCACCATTTCCCTCCCCTGCTCCTCAGCATAAACATAGAGCCACCTGCAGGAAGCAGTGGAGTGCCCATACTGGCTGTCTAACTTGCTTGCACAAAGCCCCACCCCCTGCACTCTGAAGGGACTGCCCTTCTCATTCAAGTTTGCCTCAAGCACAATGGGTGGGCTCCTCCCCTAGAAGACAAGCACAAACTCCTGTCCACATCATGTTTTCTGACCAAAGAATTTTATGGGCACTTAGTTCTGGTGGAAGCAGTATCAGGTCTCATTTCACAAGCAGACCAGAGCTCACACCTAATTAAAACTCACAACATTTAGGCCAGGGACCAAACACTGCCCACAGCAGGCAAGGAGAGCCTCTGAAGATAGAAGACTGGCCTAAAGGATACAGCAGCCAAAACACAATAGCAGAGTGCATGCAGCACACACCCAGATACTTACTGAAATGATAGGCTGGGGACGTTACATGACCTCTTCTTCATAAGGCTATTATTTTCAGAGTCAGAGACATAGCTGGCTTTTCTAACACAGAGAAGGCAGAGACATAGACAAATGCAAAGATGGAGGGATTTATCTCAAATGAAAGAACAAGATAAGACCATGGCCAGTGAAATAGTTATAAGTAACATGTCTGATGGAGAATTTAACGCAACCATCATAAGGATACTAACAGGGCTTGCAAAAGAATGGAAGACATCAGACACCCTTACCACAGATAATAAAGACTTAAAAAGAATCAATCAGAGATAAAGAATATGATAAATGAGATTAGAAGCAGGCCTGATGCGAAACTAACAATAGAACTCTCCTATGACCCAGCAATAGCACTGCTAGGAATTTACCCAAGGGATACAGAAATGCTGAGGCATAGGAGCACATGAAACCCAATGTTCAAAGCAGAACTCTCAACAATAGCAAAAACATGGAAAGAGCCTAAGTGTCAATCAAAAGAAGAATGGATCAAGAAGATGTGGTTTATCTATACCATGGAATACTACATGGCAATGAGAAAGAATGAAATCTGGCCATGTGTAGCAACATGGATGGACCTTGAGGGTGTTATGCTGAGCGAAATAAGTCAGGCAGAGAAGGACAAATATCATATGTTTGCACGTATAGGAGGATTAGGAGGAACTTGACGGAGGAACAAGGGGGAGAAGAAGGGCAGAAATGGTGGGGGAAAGGGAGAGGGGCAAACCATGAGAGACTCTTGAATGCTGACAAAAACTGAGGACTGATGGATGTGGGGGGGAGGGGGGATGGGCATGGAGGAGGACACTTGTGGGGATGAGCACTGAGTGTTATGTGGAAACTAATTTGACAATAAACTATTTGTAAAAAAAAAAAAAAAAAAAAAAAGGAAGCAGGCCTGATGCATGGACAACAAGTTAGAAGAAGCAGAGGGAATGAATTAGTGACACAGAAGATAAAATAATGGAGAAAATGGCAGCAAAGTAGGAGGACCCTAGACTTGTCTCATCCCTTGAACACAATTAGATGGTTATCAAATCAGTCTAAATAATCCATAAATTAACCTGAAGACTGGAAGAACAAGGTCCACATCTAAAGGGAGAAAAAGAAGCCACATCAAAGAAGATAGGAAGTGTGAAGACATGGTTTAGGGGAGAAATGGGTCATGGGTGTTGCAGAGGGGAGGCAGCTGTGTTCACAGGAAAAGGCAAGAGTGAGCACACAAGGGAATGGACACACAAGGAGAACATTTCCCCAAAGCCATTGGCTGGAAAAACAAGAGGGGTTGATTTTTTGTGAGTTCTTGCAACCAGAATTTAAAGAGGAGCTTTAAAGGTCCATAGGTTTTGCTTGTATTGAGCCCTGAAGACACTGCTTTATTCTTAGAGACGGCAGGCAAACAACCTGGGGTGGGGAGAGAGGGAAACAGATGACATGGAATCAGTAATCGAAGAATGCCCGGTGTACACAGTGGGGAGATTATTTGCTGCTCATGGAGTGCATCTCTGAGAGTCAGCATTCACAGAGCTGCCTCTCTGAGGACAAAGGAGCCAGCTGGTGCCATTTCCCTCTGCAGCACCTCAGCATATACACAGAGCCACCTGCTGGAAACAGCACACTGACGCTGTCTACCTAACTTGCTTACACCAAGTTCCACCTTCTGTGCTCTGGCGCAACTAACTGCCTTTCTCAGTCAAACTTGTCTCAGTCCCAGTGCAGTGGGCTCCTCCCCAAGAAGACTACCACAAGCCTTTGCCCACATCATTCCCTAAAGCCTGGAGTTTTAAAAGTCAATAGGCTTGGCTGGGATAGATCCCAGAGGGCATTGTGCTGCTCCTGGGTAAAAGGTAAGCAACAACCCAGAACCAGACAATCTGGACACAGCCATCTCAAAAATGCCTGGGTCACACATCAGGAGGAGATAATTTGCTCTTCTTAGAGTGCTTCTCTGAGAGGCAGCATTCGAGGAGTTGCCTCTACAGAGACAAATGAGCCAGCTTGTGCCAGTTCCTTCCCTCAACCCACCTGCAGTACGCAGGCAGTACCAAGACTGGCTGCCTAACCTGCCTGCATCAGGTCCCACACTCCTACACTTTGGCACAACTGCCCTTCTCAGTCAAGCTTACCTCAGTACCAGCATAGCAGACCCCTTCCCCAGAAGAAAGACTAGCAGAAACACCTGGCCACACCACGTCTCTCAATCAGGAAGATCTGCAAGGCTTCAGTTCTAGTGGAGATTTCTCAGTAGAAACCTGACAAACCAAATGGGAATGGCATGGTATATTCAAAGTGCTGAATGGGAAAAAAAAACTGCAGTCAAGAATTTTCTCCAGCATGGCTATTATTCAGAATAGAAGGAGAAATAAAGAATTTCCCAGACATACAAAGATTAAAGGAATTATTGACCACTAAACAGCCCTGCAAGAAATATTAAAGGAATCTCTTTGAGTGGAAAGGGAAGACCAAAAGTGGCAAAGTTAAAAGAGACCAAAGGCGGCAAAGGCAAGAAAAGATCAGGAGAAATCTCCAGAAACAATGACAAAACAAGTAATGATGTGGCACTGAATATATCTATCAATAATTACTTTGAGTATAAATGTACTCAACACTCCAATTGAAAGACACAGGGTGTCAGAATGGATTTAAAAAATAAGACCCACCTATTGCTGCCTACAAGAGACTCATTTTAGACCTGAAGACACCTGCAGATTGAATGTGAAGGGATTGAAAAATATTGATCATGCAATGGACATGAAAAGAAAGGTGGAGTTGCCATACTAATACAGGAAAACTGGATTTCAAAAAAAGTCTGTAACAAGAGACCAAAAAGGGCACTATACCATAATAAGTGGGCCAATCCAACAAGATCTGACAATTATAAATATTTACGCACCCCAACATGAGACATCAAAATATATTTAAAAAGTTAACAAGAAATACAAAATAACTCACTGATAATAATACCATAATATTAGGAGACTTTAACACCTCATTTACATCGATGGAGAGAACATCTAAACAGAAAATCAGCGAGGAAACAATGGCTTTGAATGACACACTGGACCAGATGACTTCACAGATATATTCAGAACAAGCTAATCTAAAACAGCAAAATACACATTCTTTTTAGTGCACATGGGAGATTCTTCAGAGAAGGACAAAATGATTAAGATCACATACCATGCATATTTTCTGACCACAACACTATGAAACTTAAAGTAAACCATGAAAAAAAGTCTGGAAAGAGCAAGAACACATGGAAGTTACACAACATGCAACTAAACAATGAATGGGTCACAAAGGAAATAAAAGAAAAGATAAAGAAATACATGGAAACAAATGAAAATGAAAACAGAACGGTCGAAAACCTTTGGGATGCAGCAAAGTGATCCTAATAGGATAGTAGATAATCTTACACCTAATGGAGTTCAACAAAGAAAACAAATGATGCCTGAGCCAGCAGAAGAAGGGAAATGATAAAGATTAGAAGAGAAATAAAGAGAGATATAGGAACTAAAAAACAAAACAAAACAAAAACCCAATACAACAGATCAATGAAACTAGGAGCTGGTTCCTTGAAAAAATTTATAATTTACCATGGAAATACGATTATCAGACAATATTATGAAAAACTATATGCCAACACACAATTGCACAAAAAACCATAAAATACCTAGGAATAAACCTAACCAAGGATACAAGAGATCTGTATGATGAAAACTATAGAAAACTTATGAAGGAAATTGAAGAAGACACAAAGAAATGGAAAAACATTCCATGCTCATGGATAGGAAGAACAAATATAGTTAAAATGTCATGACTACCCAAAGCAATCTACACATTCAATGCAATTCCAATCAAAATTGCACCAGCATACTTCTCAAAACTAGAACAAACTATCCAAAAATTTGTATGGAACCACAAAAGACCCCGAATAGCCAAAGTAATACTGAAAAATAAAACCAAAACGGGAGGTATCACCATCCCAGACTTCAGCCTCTACTACAAAGCTGTCATCCTCAAGACAGTATGGTATTGGCACAAAAACAGACACATAGACCAATGGAACAGAATTGAGAACTCAGAAGTGGACCCAAAAGTATACAGCCAACTGATCTTTGACAAAGCAGGAAAGAATATCCAATGGAAAAAAGACAGCCTTTTTAACAGATGGTGTTGGGAGAACTGGACAGCAACATGCAGAAGAATGAAACTAGATCATTTTCTCACACCATGCACAAAAATCAACTCAAAATGGATAAAGGACCTGAACGTGAGACAGGAAACTATCAACACCCTAGAGGAGAAAGCAGGAAACAACCTCCTTGACCTCCACCGCAGCAACTTCTTACTTGACACATCCCCAAAAGCAAGGGAATCAAGAGCAAAAATAAACTGTTGGGACCTCATCAAGATTAAAAGCTTCTGCACAGCCAAGGAAACAACCCAGAAAATTAATAGGCAACCAACGGAATGGGAAAAGATAGTTGCAAATGACATATCAGATAAAGGGTTAATATCCAGAATCTATAAGGAACTCACCAAACTACACGCCCGAAAAACAAACAACCCAGTGAAGAAATGGGCAGAAGACATGAACAGACACTTCTCCAAAGAGGACATCCAGATGGCCAACAGACACATGAAACGATGCTCAGCATCCCTCCTCATCAGGGAAATACAAATCAAAACCACACTGAGATACCACCTCACGCCAGTCAGAGTGGCTAAAATGAGCAAATCAGAGAACTCTAGATGCTGGCGAGGATGTGGAGAAACGGGCACCCTCCTACACTGTTGGTGGGAATGTAAACTGGTACAGCCCCTCTGGAAAACAGTGTGGAGGTTCCTCAGGAAACTAACAATAGAACTCCCCTATGACCCAGCAATAGCACTGCTAGGAATTTACCCAAGGGATACAGAAATGCTGAGGCATAGTAGCACATGTACCCCAATGTTCATAGCAGCACTCTCCACAATAGCCAAAACATGGAAAGAGCCTAAGTGTCCATCAACGGACGAATGGATCAAGAAGATGTGGTTTATCTCTATGATGGAATACTACATGGCAATGAGAAAGAATGACATCTGGCCATGTGTAGCAACATGGATGGACCTTGAGGGTGTTATGCTTAGCGAAATAAGTCAGGCAGAGAAGGACAAATATCATATGTTTACACGTATAGGAGGAATAGGAGGAGCTTAACGGAGGACCACGGGGAAGGAGGGGGGAAATGGTGGGGGAAAGGGAGAGAAGCAAACCATGAGAGACTCTTGAATGCTGAGAACAAACTGAGGACTGATGGGTGTTGTGGGGGGAGGGGGGAGATGGGCATGGAGGAGGGCACTTGTGGGGATGAGCACTGGGTGTTATATGGAAACCAACTTGACAAACTATTTGTAAAAAAAATAATAATAAATTTTTAAAAATATGGTTGAACCTAAAAAAAAAACTATATGCCAGCAAATTGGACAAACTGGAAGAAATAGATAAATTCCTAGAAGCATATAAACTACCAAAACTGAAACAGTAAAAAGGAAAACTTCAACAGACCAATAACCATAAGATAAATTATATCAGTAATAAAAGATCTCCCAACAAACAAAAGTTCAGGGCCAGATGACTTCACAGGTGAATTCTACCAAACAATAAAAGAGGAGTTAATACCTATTCTTCTCAAACTATTCCAAAAAAATAGAAGTGGTAGGAAAACTCCAAACTCATTCTCTGAGGCCAGTATTAGCCTTATACCAAAACCAGATAAAGACTCCACTAAAAAGAAAACTACAGGCCAATATAATTGATGAATATGGATGCAAAAATTCTCAATAAAATACTAGCAAATTGAATCCAACAGTACATTAAAAGAATCATTCAGCATGATCAAGTGGGATTTATTCCTGGCTATAAGCATGGTTCAATATTCACAAATCAATCAACCATATATATCACATTAAGAAAAGAAAGGAAAACAACCATATAATCTTCTCAACAGATATAGGAAGAGCATTTGGCAAAATACAGCATCCATTCTTGACAAAAACCTTCAACAAAGTAAGGATAGATGGAACATACCTCAACATCATAAAGGCCATATACAAAAGACTCACAGCTAATATAATCCTCAATGAGGAAAAACTGAGAGCTTTCCCTCTATGGTCAGGAACAAGACAGGGATGTTCACTCTCATAATTACTATTTACCATAGTACTGGAAATCTTAGCCTCAGAAATCAGGCAACAAAAAGAATTAAAACGCATCCAAATCAGCAAGAAAGAAAGCAAACTTTCACTGTATACAGATGACATAATACTCTATATAAAAAACTCAAAAGATTTGACCAGAAATATCTAGAATACATGAATTCAGTAAAGTCTCAGAACACAAAATCAACATGCAGAAATCTGTTTTATTTCTATATACCGATAATGAAGCAGCAGAAAGAGAAATTAAGGAATCAATCCCATTTACAATTGTACCTAAAATAATAAGATATCTAGGAGTAAACCTAACCCAAGAGGTGAAAGACCTGTACCCTGAAAGTTATAAAACACTAATGAAGGAAAATGAAGAAAAATGCCACAAAGAATTAGAAAAACATCCACGACCATGAGTCAAAAGAACAAATATTGTTAAAATGTCCATACTCCTAAATCAATCTACACATTTGTTGCAATCCCTATCAAAATAACAACAGTATTTTTTCATAGAACTAGAACAAACAATCCTAAAATTTGTATGGAATGAACAAAGACTCAAAATAACCAAAGCAACCTTGAAACAGAAAACCAAAGCTGGAGCCATCACAATTCTGGACTTCAAGTTATATTACAAAGCTGTAGTCACCAAAGCAGTATAGTATTGGCACAAAAACAGACACATAGATAAATGGAACAGAATAGAAAACCCAGAAATAAACCCACAACTATATGGTGAATTAATATTCAACAAAGCAGGAAAGAATATCCAATGGAAAAAAAGACAGTCTCTTCAACAAATGGTGTTAGGAAAACTGTTCAGCAACATGTAGAAGAAAGCAACTGGACCACTTCCTTAAACCATATAAAAGAATAAATTCAAAATGGATTAAAGACTGAAATGTGAGACAGGAAATCATTAAAATCCGAGAGGGGAACATAGGCAATAACCTCTTTGACATTGGCTATAGCAGCTTCTTTCTTGATATGTCTCCTGAGGCAAGGGAAACAAAATCAGGAATGAACTATTAGGACTCAACACTCAAAAAACAAATAATCCAGTTACGAAATGGGTAGAAGACATGAATTTTTCCCAAAGAAGCCATCCAGATGGCTGACAGACACATGAAAAGATGCTCAACATTGCTCAACATCAGGAAAATAAAAATCAAAACCACAATGAGATCTCACCTCACACCAGTCAGAATGGCTAAAATTAACAACTCAGGAAACAACAGGTGTTGGTGAGAATGCAGAGAAAGAGGAACCCTCTTACACTCTTGGTGCAAATGCAAACTTGTGTAGTCACTCTGGAGAACAGTATGGAGGTTTCTCAAAATTTAAAAAAAAATTTTAAAAGAGAACTAATCAATGATCCAGCAATTGCAGTATGAGGCCTTTCCCTAAAGGATTAAAATACTAATTCAGAGGGATACATGCACCCATGCACCCTGATGTTTATAGCAACATTATCAACAATCACCAAATTATGGAAAGAGCCCAAATGCCTATTGACTGATTAATGTATACAGAAGAATTGGCCATATATATATATATATATATATATATATATATATATAATGAAATATTACTCAGCCATAGCAAAGAATGAAATCTTTCCATTTGCAATAACATGGATGGAGTTAGAAAGTATTGTGCTAGATGAAATAAGTCAGAGAAAGACAAACACCATATGATTTCACTCATATGTGGAATTTAAGAAACAAATGAACATGGTCGGGGTGGGGGGGCAGCGAGAGAAGCAAATAAAAAACAGACTCTTAACCACAGAGAATGAATTGATGGTTACCAGAGGAGGGGTGGGCAGGGGGATGTGGTAAATAAGTGATGGGGATTAAGGAAGGTACTTATTGTGATGAGCACCAAGTGTTATATGTAAGGATTGAATCACTAAATTCTACACCTGAAACTGATACTACACTGTATGTCAACTAACTGGAATTTGAATAAAAACTTGGTGTAAAAAAAGATGTGGCAAGTAATAGGATATTACTTGGCCATAAAAAAGAATGAGAACCTACCCTTTGCAACAACGTGGATGGACCTGGGTATATAATGGTAACTGAAATGAGACACTTAGAGAAAGACATATATCATATGATTTCACTTATATTTGGAATTTAACAAACAAAACACATAAAGAAAAAATACAAACAAACAAACAAAAACCAGACTCTTAAATACAAAGAAGACACTGGTAGTTATCAGAAAACTGGAAGGTGAGAGAATGGGTGAAATAGATTGAAGGGACTAAAAGTTCACTTATTACTAAGAGCACTGAGTAATGTATTGAATTGTTTAATCATATTGCACACCTGAAACAATATATTAATTACACTTCAATATAGACAATTAAATGAATCCACTTAAGCCTTGAATTCCAATACGGGACAGAGATTTAAAAAAACAAAATAGACATCCTCACATATTGATGATTATAGTATGAATTGGCATAATACCTTTATAGAGTGATTTGGTAATTACTATCACATTTTAAATTGCATATACTTTCTGACCCAATAATTCCATTTCTAACAAAATACATGAAGCATATACATGAAAAAGTATGTAGGAGGATATTCAACGCAGCATTATATAGAATTGTGAAGAAGAAGAAGAAGAAAAAAGAAAAAACAAGGAGGAGGAAGAAGAAGAAAGAGAAACAGAAAAAGAAAACCCCACAAGTTACCTTATTACTACCTAGAGGGCCTGGTTATTGAAGACAAGTACATTTATAACACCAAAAATACAAAGCTATTAAAAAGAATAAGGTTGATCTTGTGCTGATATGAAAACTTGTCCAAAGATTAGTCATTTCTGGTGAAAAACTAGGTTGAGAGGAGTGTTTTCTCCTTCCTATTGTTTGAGCATGATAGTTTTAATATTTAAATGAGGGAACAAACTAAGTTGCCAATTGTAAAATGGTTTAGAAACAGTTGGAAGATTACTTGCTAAAGGGTGTGTAGTGAGCATTTCTACCACAGATTAAAATGTGACTCATTGGCCTCTGGGATCTCTCCTAATCCTAAAATTTTAGTATTTTAATATCATGTAAACAAAGGAGTATTCACCATGATTTAATACAAAAGAGGGGCCAAAGATAATATGGAACGAACATAAGTCAGTGGTTTAGTTTCTGAGACATGACTTTGACAGTAGTTTATAAAGGAGTGAAGATGAAAGGTGGGTCAAGTGTGATTTTAAATATGTGACTGAGAGAAAAATAAAGATTCAATAAGCCATTCACTCTAGAAGAATAACAGTGAGAAGGAAAAGAGAAAAAATATGGTAGTTTGGATATAGAAAAATCTGCATGTTTGGAGGAAGAGAAAATACCAAGAAGAGGGCCATTAGTTATTAAGACATAAATGAACACTATTTAACACAGATCAAAGTTCACATATATATTTGACATTCTATTCAAAAAGAATTCTAAAACTCAGTTTTCACCCATTCAGGCTTACTATTCTCTATTTTAGTGTTAAGTTGGTATGTGAATTATTATACATTGTCCCTAGTACAGAGGCTTTTAAAGTGGAGCTTGCTTCAATCACCCATTGAGCAAAGAAATAAAAGCCATCCAACCAGTTCCTAAAATAACTTCATTTAAAAGTTATTTATTATTAGCACATAAATTCCCACAAACGCATGCATCAGAATAGTGCTATTCTTCCCACATAATGGGAGGTTCTGGAGTTTTAATCTGTTACTCTTCAGTATTAAATAGGAATACTATCAAAAAGGTCTGCAAACTCAAGAAACAGGGAACAGTTGTTTAAACCATTATTGGTATTTAACTTCAATCAATGTAAAAGTTAATTCATGTGCAAACATAACAAACATGAACCTTTATGACCTATGTCTACATCATTTTACTGAATCAATAATTAGAAATTACTCAATCTTATTAAAGTATAAAATTGAAAGTTCTATTTGAAAGATATACTCAACTATATCTTCATCATGGGGTATTTGTGTGGGCATACACACTGGTTTTTCTGCCATGTCAGGCTGAAAGATCTGAAAATGAAGAAATAAAAATCTTTTAAAAAGTACTTTATGAAACTATATTCCTACAATATAATGTAGATCAAAAGGGAGTCTAATAGAGACATTCTCCCAGGTTTTGGCTTTGAGTCCATACTACTGACCTATTTTAAACTGTAGCTGTTTTGCTAGACAGCCTCCTATATATGTAATATTCAACTTAAAATGCACAGTGATACAATTAACCATAAACATGTAAAATCATCTAAAGAAAGGTAAACAGAAAGGTAAACAAACTCTCATTTGAAATCAAGAGGACAGAGAGCATTCTTCTTCTTTAAAGTACTATCTGAGTGTGAAATAGGTAATTTTGCTTTAAAAAGTGTTTAAAAGAACCAGGAAAGCCATAATTACTTAGCTTTCTAGAGTAGCTTACCAGGGGAGGCTGGGGTGATACAGTTTACTTATTCGAGGAGAGTTGGAAAAGAAGAGCTTATAAAATCTATACAAGTCCCTTAGACGTACTAAATTAATAAAAACTGTTATTTATAAAGCACTTATTACGCACCTAGCATTGTGCTGAGTGCTTACGTGCTTTAGCTCCTTTAGTCCTCATACTAGATAGATAGAGACATATTTTTTGTTGCCATATACCAGGTGAGAAAATTCAGATTCGGAAAAATTAAGTAACTTACTTGCCCAAGATTTCAGCAATGCAGCAGACACAGGTCTGAACTGACTCCAAAGCTGGTGCTATTCCTACTGTCTCCAGTTACGGACCAAATATCCGCTGTGTTTGCAACACTGTGGAACAAGGGAGGAGAGGTTCAAAAGAGCATGTTGTGCTGATTTCTAAGCAGAACTGTCTGAGAAGGACGTGCTATTCCACTTTGAACAGAGCACAAAGATATGAGCATATGGGGCATATTTAAAAGGAAATATTATATACAAGTGTAGCAAAAAGAAAAGCAAATTATCAAGTAATGGCTCTGTATCATGATTTCTTCACTTGATATATCCTGAGAATTATTCCACTTTCATATATATGTCGACTTCATTTTTTCCTTAATAGTAAATAGTGTCCTCTAAAACACATAGTGTTCTGTGTTACGGTATTGTTTAGTCTATATAAGAAGGTTCTATATTATTTAGCAGAACTTTAATGTTGGGTACTGCAGTGATTTCCAGCCTTTAACTGCAATCAACAATAAACAACTAAACCACTAAAAAAAGAGTTGTTTCTTAACTTCCTCTGCCTAATCTGTCTCAGAATTTGAAGTAAGTTACTATAAATTCAAGAGTCTTAAATTTTAGTTATGCAGATGAAAAAGTTCTGGAGATCTACTGTATAGCATGGTGATTATAGTAAATAATACTGTATTGTGTACTTGAAATTTGCTAAAAGAGTAGATAGATCTTAATTGTTCTTATTCCCCCCCCTCCCCCACAATGATAACTATGTGAGGTGATAGATATGTTAACTAGCTTTATTGGGATAATCATTTCACAATGTATATGTATATCAAAACATCACATTGTACACCTTAAATATTTACAACTTTTACTTTTCAGTTACATGTCAATAAAGCTGTAAAAAAGAGAAGAATATTTTCAGAAAAGGAATATCTCTAATTGCTGACTTTTTGGCAAGCTTGCACAAGATGGTTTGAAAACTAGAGATACAAGTTATCTTGCATTTTAAAACCAAACTAACTGTGCCTTAAATAGGGGTTTACTTCTGTCACACAAATTTGGAGCAAATATTCTGAAAGCATGTTCCCTGAGACTCTGGGGATCACAGATACTCTTTCAGGGAATCCATAATATGAATATGAATAATATGAGGTGATTTGCTTTTTCCAATGTGTTGACATTTGCAAAGCAATGGTGGATAAAACTGCTGCTACTTTATTTTTATTTTATTTTATTTTATTTTTTTAAAATATTTTTATTTCTAGGAGAGAGAGGGAGAGAGAGACAGCGTGAGCAGGGGAGGGTGAGAGAGAGAGGGAGACACAGACTCTGAAATAGGCTCCAGGCTCTGAGCTGGCAGTCAGCACAGAGCCCCACGTGGGGCTTGAACCCACGAACCGTGAGATTATGACCTAAGCGAAAGTCGGACCCTTAACCGACTAAGCCACCCAGGCGCCCCATAAAACTGCTGCTACTTTAATCAAGGCTACTTTAATCAAGGCAGTATCACCAAATAGTCACTTGTGTTTTAGTCACTTCACACATTCACACAAAAAGAAAAAGAAGGCAAGTACCCATAAACATTTATACTGTATCCAAGTATGATGGATGTCTTAAAGAAAAACAAATTATGTGATTATGAGACATAATAACTCCTTTTGTCAAGGAATATCAATTTTAATTGGAAAGCCAACTAACATCACTAGTTTTTCAGGCTTTGATATTTCTAGTACAGTTTTTTAATTGAACAAATATTTATATTTTTTAATTTTAAAAAATTTTAACTGAGGTACAATTGACATACATTATATCAGTTTCAGGTGTACACTATAATGATTTAATATTTGCATATATTGTGATATAGTCACAGAATAAATCTAGTTAACATCAGTCACCACATATAGTTACAGAATTTTTTTTCTTGTGCTGAGAACTTTTATTTTTAATTCAAGTCAGTTAATATACAGTGTAGTACTGATTTCAGGAGTAGAGCCCAGTGATTCATCACTTATGTATAACACCCAGTGCTCATCCCAACAAGTATCCTTCTTAATGCCCATCACCAATTTAACCCATCCCACACCCACCACCCCTCTAGCAACCCCAGGTTCTCATATTTAAGAGTCTGTTATGGTTTGCCTTCCTCTATGATTTTATCTTATTTTTCCTTCCCTTCCCCTATGTTCATCTGATGTGTTTCTTAAATTCCACATGAGTAAAATCATATTTGTCTTTTTCTGTCTGATTTATTTCACCTAGCATAGAACACTTTAGTGCCATCCACGTTGTTGCAAATGGCAAGGTTTCATTCTTTTTGATCACTGAGTAGTATTCCATTGTATATATACCCTTATCTTCTTTATCCATTCATCAGTTGATGGACATTTGGGCTTTTTCCCCTAATTTGGCTATTGTTGATAATGCTGCTATAAACATAGGGTGCATATATCCCTTTGAATTAGTATTTTCATATTCTTTGGGTAAATACCTCGTAGTGCAATTGCTGGATCATAGAATGATTCTATTTTTAACTTTTTGAGGAAACTCCATAATACTGTTTTCCAGAGTGACTGCCCCAGTCTGCATTCCCATCAACAGTGTAAGAAGGTTCCCCTTTCTGCACATCCTCATCAGTACCTATTGTTTCCTGAGTTGTTAATTTTAGCCATTCTGACAGGTGTGAAATGGTATCTTATTGTGATTTTGATTTGTATTTTCCTGGTGATGAGTGATGTTGAACATCTTTTCATATGTCTGTTAGCCATCTAGATATCTTCTTTGGAAAAGTGTCTATTCATATCTTCTGCCCATTTCTTAATGAGTTGTTTTTTTGGGAGGTGTTGAGTTTCATAAGTTCTTTATAGATTTTAGAAACTCTTCATCAGAGTTTCTTGCAATATGTCACTTGCAAATATCTTCTCCCTTTCTGTAGGCTGCCTTCTAGTTTTGTTAATTGATTCCTTCACTGTGCAGAAGTTTTTTATCTTGATGAAGTCCCAATAGTTTGTGTTTATTTTTGTTTCCCTTGCTTTAAGCAAAGTGTGTAGTAAGGAATTGTTCTGGCAGAGGTAAAAAGGTTGCTAGCTATGTTCTCCTCTAGGATTTTGATGGTTTCTTGTCTCACATTTAGGTCTTTCATACATTTAAATTTATTTTTGTGAATGGTGTAAGAAAGTGGTCCAGTTTCATTCTTCTGCATGTTGACGTTCAGTTTTCCCAACAGCTTTTGTTGAAGAGACTGCCTTTTTTCCACTGGATATTCTTTCCTGCTTTGTTGAAGTGGGTCCATTTCTGGGTTTTCTATCCTGTTCCATTGATCTATGTGTCTGTTTTTGTCCAGTAGCATTTGGTCTTAATGGCTAAAGCTTTGTAATACAGCTTGAAATCATGAATCATGATGCCTCCAGTTTTGGTTTTCTTTTTCAGGATTACTTTGGCTATCCGGTTCCATACAAAATTGATTGGTTAATCTAGCTGTGCAAAGAATGCTGGGTGCATTCTTATAGGGATTGCATTAAGTGTATAGTTTGATTTGGGTAGTAT
This sequence comes from Hyaena hyaena, assembly GCF_003009895.1. Taxonomy (NCBI): domain Eukaryota; kingdom Metazoa; phylum Chordata; class Mammalia; order Carnivora; family Hyaenidae; genus Hyaena; species Hyaena hyaena. The sequence continues at coordinate 263,426 of NW_024080767.1, forward strand.
TGACATTTTACTTTTTTATGTAAACCTCTTCTCCTTTCTTTTTTAAAGTTTAGTTGTCTTGAGAGAGAGAGAGAATGAGCAAAGTAGGGGCAGAGAGAGAGGGTGACAAGGATCTAAATCAGGGTCCAAGCTGCTAGACAGCAGACAGCCTGATGCTGGGCTTGAACTCAAGAACCATGAGACCATGACCTGAGCTTAAGTCAGATATTTAATGCCCTGAGCAACCCAGGCGTCCCAATATAGACATCTTAACAATGTTTATTCCCCCAACCCATGAGTATGGAACGCTTTTCCATTTCCTTATGGCCTCTTCAACTTCTTTCATAAGTCTTCCATAGTATTTTTAAAGATTTTTTTTAAAGTTTATTTATTTATTTTGAGAGAAACAGAGAATGATAGAGGAAGAATCTCAAGCAAGCTCCACACCATCAGTGCAGAGCTGGATGCAGAGCTTGAACTTATGAACCACGAGATTGTGACAAGAGCTGAAACCAAAAGTCGCTCAACCAACTGAGCCACCGAGGCACTCCAGTCTTATATAATTCTCAGAGTACAGATCTTTTACATTTTTGGTTAGGTTTATTCCTAGGTATCTTATTGTTTTGGTGCAATTGTAAATAGGACTGATTCCTTCCTTTCTTTTTCTGCTGCTTTATTATTTGTATATAGAAACGCAACAAGTTTCTGTACATTGATTTTATATTCTGCAACTTTGCTGAATTCATGTCTCAGTTCTAGTAATTTTGTGGAGTCTTTTTGGGTTTTCTACATAGAGTATCATGTCATCTGCAAATAGTGAAAGTTTGACTTCTTCCTTGCTGATTTGTATGCCCTTTATTTCTTTTTGTTGTCTGATTGCTGAGGCTAAGACTTCCAGTACTATGTTAAATAATTGTGGTGAGAGTGGGCATCCTTGTCTTGTTCCTGATAATAGGGGAAAGGCTCTCAATTTTCCCTCATTGAGGATATTAGCTGTGGGGCTTTCATATATGGACTTTTTGATATTGAGGTATGTTCCATCTATCATGGATAGATATCCTTCTTATCCTTTTTTTTTTAAATGTGGGGTATCATGTTGCTTAGTTTGCAAATATTGAACCAGCCCTGTAGCCCAGGAGTAAATCCCACTTGACCATGGTGAATATTTCTTTTAAAGTACTGTTGAATTTGATTTGATAGTATCTTGTTGAGAATTTCTGTATCCAGTTTCATCAGGGATATTGGCCTTAATTCTTTTTAGTGGGGTCTTTGGCTGGTTTTAGGATTAAGGTAATGCTGGCTTCATAGAATGAGTGTGGAAGCTTTCCTTCCATTTCTATTTTTTGGAATAGTTGAGAAAAATAGGCATTACCTCCTCTTTAAATGTCTAGTAGAATTCCCCTGGGAAGCCATCTGGCACAAGATTCTTGTTTGTTGGGAGACTTTTGATTACTGATTCAATTTCTTTGCCAGTTACGAGTTTTTGTTCAAATTTTCTATTCTTGTTTGTTTTGCTACTTTATGAGTTTTTAGGAATTTGTCCATTTTCTCCAGATTGTTCAATTTGTTGGCATATAATATTTCATAGTATCCTCTTATAATTGTATTTCTGTGGTGTTGATTGTGATCTCTTTCAATCTTAATTGTATCTATTTGGGTCTTTTCTCTTTTCTTTTTGATAAGTCTGGGTACAGGTTTATCAATTTTGTTAATACTTTCAAAGAACCAGCTCTAAGATTTGTTTATCTGTTCTGCTGGGGTGTTTTTGATTTCTATATAACTTATATCTGCTTTAATCTTTATTATTTCCCTTCTTCTGCTGGATTGATTTGCTGTTCCTTTTCTAGCTCCTTGAGGTGTAAGGCTAGGTTGTGTATTGGGGACCTTTCTTGCTTCTTCAGATAGGCTTGAATTGCAATATACTTTCCTCATAAGACTGCCTCTGCTGCCTCCCAAATGGTTTGTACTTTTGTATTTCATTTTCATTTGCTTCCGTGCATTTTTTCATTTTTTTTAACTTCTGAGTTAATCCATTCATTCTTTTTTCTAAAATTTTTTAATGTTTTATTTATTTTTGAGAGAGAGAGATAGAGACAGTGTGAGCAGGGGAGGGTCAGAGAGAGGGAGATACAGAATCTGAAGCAGGCTCCAGGCTCTGAGCTAGCTGTCGGCACAGAGCCTGACAGGGGGCCTCGAACCCATGAACCGTGAGATCATGACCTGAGCCGAAGTTGGACGCGTAATCGATGAAGCCACCCAGGCGCCCCTAATCCATTCATTCTTTAGTAGGTTGTTCTATAACCTCCATGTTATTTGACAGCTTTCAAATTTGTTTCTATGGTTGATTTCAAGTTTTATGGTGGTCTGAAAATATGAATGGTATGATCTCCTTCTTTTTGTATCTGTTGAGGGCTGATTTGTGACCCAGTATGTGATCTAGTCTGGAGAATGCTCCATGTGCACACAAGAAGAATGTGTATTCGGATGCTTTAGGATGAAATGCTCTGAATATATCTGTTAAGCACATCTGGTCCAGTGTGTCGTTCAAAGCCATTGTTTTCTTGTTGATTTTCTGTTTAGATGATCTGTCCATTGCTGTAAGTGGGATGTTAAAGTCCCCTAGTGTTATTATCAATTTATTTATGTTTGTAATTAATTGATTTATACCTCTTCCTACATAAGATTATCGCTTCTTTCATCTCCTAACTCTTTTCTATAAAGTTTTGGCTCATTTTAAGGCTCAATGAATGTTGCTTTATAAAATAAAAATAAAATTTTAAGCATTTAAAAAATATTTAGTTTGAGAGAGAGAGAGAGAGCGAGAGAGCACATGAGTGGAGTAGTGGCAGAGAGAGGGAGAGAGAGAATCTCAAGCAGGCTCTGCACTGTCAGCTTAGAGCCTGACTCAGGGTTCAGTCTCACTAACCATGAGATCATGTCCTGAACTGAAACCATGAGTCAGATGTTTAATCAAATGAGCCACCCAGGCACCCCATCCCACTAATGGGTTTTTTAATTTAATGTTTTCATTTATTTTGAATAGAATAGTCAATGAATTTCTTTCATTTTGAAGTTCAAAATTTTCCAAAATTAGCACGTGGGAGGCTTGTTAAGATGATGCCTGTGTCTTTCTGACTTGCTTTCATTAGTTTTTTGTGAATTTCCTTACTTTCTGGCACAAAAGTGTCATTTGGGTTTACCTGTACTTTTCCTGCCTCAGTGATTAAATTGGCAAATTCTCCAAGGAGAAGTCTCAGTGGGGAATGGCATTTAGAGACCAAGATCCAGGTGCTAAGTGAGAACCTTGCTACTGGAATTTTTTTGCTTCTAGGATATTTCAGAGGATGTAGCTATCTATATATTCAAACACGCATACACAAGCCCATGTGCACACACACAGGCACACAACACAAACCTCTAAACACCAGTGAATTTCTTCTTCTCCTTCCCCCATTCCTTGTTTGTATCTCCTTTCCCCCCACAGTGAGAAGACCTCTGGTCTCCACTCCAGCAACATCAATGACTGACTTGCCAAATGCTACAATAACACTAGATACTTTTGGACTTGTAATAACAAACTTGCTAAGTATAGCTCCAGATTGCTTTCCGAATTTTCTTCGTCCTTAATGGGTACAATGAGAACACTGTGTTAAAAACTTACTGGGATGATTTTTGAGTAGAAATTTCTTAAACCTTCATGATCACATCTAGGGTTCTTCAAAAACATGCACTTTACATTTGTTACTTTATCAATACTATGAGTATTTTTTTTTTCTTCAGCAAGCTGTATACTGCTATTGCACTCATCAACCCACTCTTTTCTTCAAAATCTACCCCTTACCTCAGCTCCATGGAACAACTCTAGGGTATCTGAAATGTGGCTTTCCAAATACCTTTTCTACCCAAACTGGAGAGAACCTTTTCTTTTAATTCCAAATGGAGCTGCCACCACCCAAGACATCAGCAAATCTGAAGTTGGGAAGGCAGTCTTGGATAGAAATGTAAATTCAGGACAAACATAGCCATTTATGTGGAAGTTATATGGGAACTAACTTCAAGGAGGCCATAAGAAGTTGAGGAGCTCAGTTATTCTTCCAAAATATAGACAATGTTAGGAAAACAGAATTTTTGGAGGATATTCACTTCTTGCTGAGCTACTGAAGGCACACTATGTATAGGTCTTTCTTATCCCCAAACACACAATACTATTCCCATTTGACACCTCTTTAAAATATTAATATTATGAGTGTACAATATTTAATAGGAAGTTAGAGGTTTGCTTTCAAATAAAAATCTGAGGGCCATCGAAAATTTGATGCAGTCTGGAATCATTGTTTTAAAGTTGTATCTTTTAGTATACATGCTGCCAAAGTGAGAACTTAAGTTATTTGAGAAAGAAAGAGAATGCAAGTGGGGAGAGGGGCAGAGGGAGAGAAGGAGAGAATCTTAAGTTCACTGACATGGGGCTTGAGTGACCTGCGGCTCACTCAATTTGACAACCCTGGGATCATGACCTGAAATCAAGGGTCAGATGCTCAATTGACTGAGCCACCCAGGCACCCCTGGAATCAGTTTTAAATAAAGTTATTTAAATGATTTTTGTCAATGGAGGTGAACATCCAGTGATAAAGAAAATAGATCTTGTTGAAAACAGTGGGGCACATCAATATACACTAAATTAGAAAAGCCAGTGAGAAACCATGGCCTTGACTTAAAAGATATTATCCAGCTTTTATTGCTAAAAGTGACCTGATAGAAGTAGCTGTAGAAACAGCAGGACTTCTGCTCACTGTTAATGGTCACGCATATCTCCAGGGCCCAGATTTTGGTCTTTATTACCACTTTGCACTAAAAGAAAAGAAATTAGAACTCTTTGGGCAAGAGGTGGGGGAATAAGCTAATCCCACTTCTTAGAGTAAGAAAGAATTCAGGATGGGCTTGGAACATCTTACTTCCAAAAATGAGAATACTGTTAAGGATAACAGATACAGTGCTAAGAGTTAAAGAAGGTAGCTCAATAAAGCTTCCACTGGTGAAGGTTCACAATGTGAACATTTAAAACAATGGCTAATTGGGACTGCATGAGTATAGAAGAGTCTAAGTGTTCATAATGATACTCAAGAGCAAAGTTAATATAATCAAGTGTGTTAAAACATAATTGTAAAAGAATGAATATGGTATGTATGATTCATTATTGACCTTAAAGATATAAATTTTTTCTTGCTAAGTATGTGCATATGTACAGATGAGTCTTTGTATTTACACATCTGTGTGTATAATTTGTTCCTATTTAATCGGTTAAGATTAAGCCGATTTAATTGGTTAAGATTAAACCATATGGGTGGTGTGTTGAACCATTATCAAGGAAGAGGAAGAACTTGATGGTCCAACCAGGTAGAAAGATGGCTGAACTGTTAATCAACTTCAATGGTTATATACAACAACCACGTAGAAAGGATTCAACAATGTGTTGCAAAATGATGAAGTAGCCAAATGGCCTACAGAGGAAAACAAATAACAAAACTTGGATTCTTCAGGAAGGAGCTAGGAGGCCTTATTAACTATATTAATGAAGCATAGAAAAGCTTTAAATAATGCTAGTCAATAAGATTCCTATACCAACTAGACAGGACAATGGGCCAGATGGTTTTGGGAAAGTTCAAGTGTCAAAAATTTCCAATCTATACAAAAAGAAGGTCTTAAAATGCCCCATGACATAATAAGTAATATTTTGATATAAAAGAAGAGCAAAGAAAAGTTATTTGGTCTGTGCAACTAGGTTTTATGGATGATCTGATAATGGATCAGCCAGTTGCTCATCTGTAAATTACAACTTATTGTCTGAGAAAGTATTATTCTTATTTTGGGTTAGATGAGGTTACTAGAACCCAGGGAAGGTACACAAATAGCTGGTAGGACAACCTAAGCCTAGCAACAAATGGACAAAAGCTGGGACCCTGAAAAAGTGTTCAAATAAAGATATGAAAAAAATTTAAATCCATGCAACTAACATTTTTATGGTTTTGGTATATTTAATATTCTGGGTATATCTTACCTGTTTCTTAAGGTATTTAAAATATTTAATACAATCTGAAATTTTAGGTTTGTGGTTTAATGAAATGTTTAGATGTTTTTAAGCCTGAAATGCATGTTTAAAAGAGTGGGAATATCTAATTCCCGTTCTTATTTATTAGTTTCACATCTGTGAATAATTAGGGAATGCTGGATGCTTAAAGCATTTCAGTTTCTTAAACTAATAAATTAAGCATTACTCAAAATACAGATAGTAATGAATATATTTCTCCAAGCCCACAAAGCCTTTGGACATAAGAGAATCTATCACATAATGATCTTTTTAAAAACATTCTGAAGTTCTGAGAAAGTCACATAGGTTTTAATGTTGAGCAGAAATCTTTCACTTTATTAATTTTCATATATTTAACAATTGTTTTCAAAGTGTTATAAAACACTGTTCCAGGCACTGTTGGTATCCACTGAATCAGGAGTAGATGATCCATGTTCTAGTGACATGTCTTGTGAGAAATCCTGAATAATAAATCATTTATTATTATGGGTAAGCTTAAATATCTCTTTTCATAAAAGAAAGGCATTAGCACCTAGTTAGACAGACCAAACGAACTAATATACATGAAAGGGTAATGTCTTGCCCTCCTAGACAGAAATAAGTCTAACTAACAGGTTTGTGAATGAGTACTACACCACTGGCTTCCCTGCTCTAAGAACCAGTATTTTGGTGTAATCAATATATATAGGGTTCACTCCTTAATTTGCAGCATTTTGAAGAGAACAAAGGACATGACAATAAATTCATCTCAGAATGACTAGTTTACTGTACAACTAAAGATAATCATTTATGACTGTAAAGAATATTTAATAAGCTTCTAGTTTTATAATTCCTATCTATTATGTCAGTCTAGATCACCTCTTTTCTACGATTATCCAAGTCTACTGAATCTCTTCTGAAAATTCCATTGTTCTCAATTCACCTGTGTGGACACACTGCCTCATACTGGAGCCCTTAACACTCTTTGTGGATACATCTTTTTATTTTTCTTTCTTGACTGCAAAAGTAAACTTTGATCAAAGCCTTTACCAATTGTAATTATCCATGACCTCTTTTAATACATATCTCTACTGTCTGAGATTTCACCTTGGCTCACTTTTTCTCTTCCTGAAATCTGAATGCCCTCCTTACAGCAAATGAATGTTAAATGTTGTTTATTTTGGAACTACCCTGAAAATGGATCTCTACTACACAGACATTTGAGCACAAAGTATTATTAAAAATCCTCCTTGACCACAGTAACTCAGGGTTTTATTAACTATTGCACACTGCTGATGTATAGGACATAAATGTACTTTGAAAAGTTTAACTTCTGCGATGAAATGAGTTTATTTTAGGACTTTCTTTTAGTGTTTTAATTTTTAAATGTCTTTAAATCATTTCAGCTTTGACTCAAGAACTTTATAAAATCTAGTCCTTCAGACAGAAAAAAAAGAGAAGTCTTGAGATGGGTGCTGTGTTAGAAGAAAAGAGGTGAGGAAGAAAGGGGAAATATATTCCTACCTTAGCCTCATGGCTTCTTCAAGCCATGCCTGAGGAGACAGAAAAACAGAAAACCAAGAAACTGAAGCAGCCCCAAAGGTGTATTTATTTGTGACTTATGACAGTTTACATTTATAATGCTTTGTAACATCAAAATGTGATTATCTGTTACACAGGACAGTATTCGTAAAAGTAAAATTTACCTACTTTAAGTTCTTTTTGGAAAAAATGATTTATATATATATATATAAATATATAAATTTATATAAATAAGATGAATTATTAAGCCAATTATTAGTACTTCCTTAGTTATTTATATAAGCTAGTAAGGCTCTTCCCTGGTTCTTAGCTTCATCATGGCACCACAGCTCAACATCTGGTATGGTCTTCTACTTCTTATCTTTCACAGTTGTGCAGGGAAGTGTAGGGATTCTTAGCCCCTGGTCATTATATAAAAACAAAACAAAACAACAACAACAAAACCTCTATTCAAACCCCCCAGAAATACCCATTTTAATTAAAAAAAAATCTATGATTGCTAGAGGGAAATTTAAAACTAGAACAACAGGATAGAAAAGTAGACTTCTCCAAATCACTTTTCAAAGTTCATCACTATGACCTTTAGTCTCCTCCATGATGCTTCTTAAAGTGATCCTAGGAGCTGTTTGATGAAAACAAAATAGTTGCTAAAATGAAAACAAACACTACCATACCCTGTCACATTGTTTTTCAAAGAAAGGTACAGAAGATTTAGGTGGTACATCAAATGGACATTTTAAATTTCAAAGTTATATACGTATTTTGATAAATAAATGTTTATTAATTTTAGGACAAATACAATGGACATATAAAGCTCATAATTTCTGCAATTAATATTTTCTAGAACAATGCTAAAAATTCTGAGTCCCTTTAAAGAAAAATATTAAGTAAACACTGAATATGGTAAAAACTGTAAAGGAAACACACACATGATTGAAATTTGAGAAATACTGCTTTTGTTTATTTCAAGTGTATGTGACTGGGTTACACTACATCATTGCTTGAATTAATCAATGTTTACATACTTTAAAAACTTTATATCATAAAAGTTACAGGTGAATAATTACAGATTATCACCTACAAGATTTCTGGTCATTTAAAAAAGCTTTATATCAGATTTGGAACATAACTCTTAATATAATCTTATTTATAAAATAAATTATTTCCACTATTTATAACCTCTCTTGAGAATATGCTACTAATTTAAGATCTAAATTTATTTGGTTTCTATGCATTAAAAGTTTATTTATAAGCTTTCTCTTCTCTATGAATAATTTGATATTGAACGAGATGAAAAGATCTGACCAAAAGTTTTCCTACATTTATATATTCATATGATTCCCCCCCCCCCCATGAGTTATATACTGGAAGGACTGGAACTTAAGGTTTTCTCACATTTATTATATTCACACAATTTCTCCCGAGTATGGATTTTCCTGTGTTGATTAAGATGTGCACTCTGGCTGAAGGCTTTCTCACATTCATTACATTTATAGGGTTTCTCTCCTGTATGAGTTCTCTCATGCTGATTAAGATGTGTCCTCTGGCTGAAGGCTTTCTCACAAAAACTACATCCATAAGGTTTCTCTCCGGTATGAAGTCTATGATGTTCAGTAAGGGATGTGATACGGCTAAAGGCTTTACCACATTGATTACATTTGTAGGGCTTCTCTCCAGTATGAATTCTCAGATGTTGAGTAAAGGATGAATGTTGACGGAAGGCTTTCCCACATTCATTGCATATAAAAGGTTTTTCTCCTGTGTGAATTCGCTGATGTTGAATAAGATGTATCCTCTGGCTGAATCTTTTCCCACATTCATCACATTTATAGGGCTTCTCTCCTGTAAGGACTATCTGAGGTTGAGTAAGAGATGAGTTGTGGCTGAAGGCCTTCCCACATTCACTGGGGTTCTCTTCAGTGTGAATATGATTAGTAAGAATATGTTGATTGAAGATTTTTCCACATTCATTATATTCATAAGGATTCTTTCTTACATAGTCTCCCTGATAGTAAATTAAGTCTGAATTATGTTTGATGCTATTTCCTTGTGTGTCAGAATTAAAGGGTATTTTAATTGAAGGAATTCTCTGATGCATAATAAGGTCTGAGTTCACATTATAGTTTTCTCCAAATCTATTACAGTCAAGGCTTCTCTCCTGTGTGATCTTTTTGTGGGTGAAAGATACTTGTGCTAAATGTCTCTGCTGATTTTCTTGGTTAAACTCTAATTGGTAATCAAAATCCCAGAGTCCTCCTAAGATGGAGTACCAGAAACTGTCTCCTGTTAGTCTCTCTATTATCATGTCATGGTTTTGATTTTCATCAGAAATATTCTGGTTTGGAATTGATTTTTTGATTTCAGGTCTATTCTCCCCACCTAAAAGAAATTCAGAACATACAAATACTTTGCCATCTTCTTTGTTTTGAAAGAGAAACTGTTGCACAATGAATTACCAGGTGAAACTTACAATAATGTGGACAAGGCATATGTGGCACAAGTTTTAAAATATGGCCATGTAACAAACGGGAAGATTATAAAAGGATCACAAAAGGCAGTGAGGAGGGGAAAATTTTAAAAACGTGTGGTAATCATAAGAAAAGATCATCTAGAGTCTCCATGGTTGAAAGGAAATAGAAAGGAGAATAAGAAATATCAGAGAAAGGTCTGTGCTGAGAGGTAGGAGGTACCAGAGGAAAGACTATACTGGGGTAAGACAGATCCAGACCTTATAAATCTCACCTGTGGATTATCTGACTGTAGTGCTAGCTACTTGTTTATTTAAAAAGTATGCATTTCTTTCTATTTTAATTTTTTGTTTAAAATGATAAAACGAATACTTGCTTTTAGTAACATATTCAAATACTGTAGAAATGCATAATGTAAGAATTCCGCCCCCTGAGGTAGCTATTGTTAATAGTTTGGAGCCTGTCTTGCCAGATTTTTTTCCTATGTTCATACAAATATAATTGTAAATCATATTTTGAACAAGCATAAATTTTTGTGATTAAAAACAAAATTTCACTTCAGCCTCCTACCACTTCTTTGAACTTAATTTAGTGCAGGTATTCTTATTCTGCTACTAGATGAAGATGTGTGCAGGTTCCATGGCTTTTCCCCTAATTCTTAGATAACAGACACTCTTACTGTTACATTTAGTTACAAACACAGTTTCTGTTCAATAATTAAAATTTTCAGCAATGTGTTTAACAATCAAAACTCCAAAATTAATCCCTTTCCCTTCCCCTGGGCTGTTATAGAGTCATATTCTTCCTTTCCTCCCACTGCCTGCCTCTTCACCTGCCCTACTTTCTTCCTACTAGTTTTCTCCCTGACTACTCTCTCACTTCTTTCCCCACTTAACTATTTCCCTGGCCACCTCTTCCTTCACTTACTAACTGTTGTTAGGTCCCTTCTAACAAGAGTTGGAGGGTAGGAGCCATGTGGAGGGAGGGATTAAGAGAAAGGCCAATTTTTGTATAATTGAGTGGCTTCACATTCTCTGCTTGGCAGAAGGTTAAATAGGACTCGCTTTGGGAACTTTTATAATTCTTGGGAGGTTTTAGCTGGACCTCTCTCTCTCCCCTTTCATTTCCATGATCTAGACAGATAAAGCTCTAGTTTGGATAGTCCCTTCAGACCAGCCCTACAGCTGATCCCTGGACAGGATCCAAGATCATGTTGGCTGACTCATAAACACTCACGATACCTTGTCCTGACAAACTTGGGTAGTACAGACAGATCATAACTCAATGGTTCCTCCTGGCTCACCTATAAAAGCCATTTCATTAGTCAGCTGTTCTGAGGCCTTAGACTTAGCTCTAGGCTTCTCAATGTGAGTCACTCACTAGTCTTGATCTTCCAACCATAGGGAATGTATATATAAAAGCTGAAGAAGTGTTGGCCTTGAAGCTGGCACATACAATTATCATCCTAATTAGGACACTTGAGAGTAAAAGGGGGCACCATTAATAATTATGCCAATAACTGCCTTGGGAAAATAAAATGGAATTACACCATAATACTGTTTTATATTTTGCTTTTTTACATTACTGCATATCATGAACATATTTTCCATGTTGACAAATATATTTCCATGCAATTTTTTTTAATGTTTTATTTATTTCTGAGAGAGAGAGAGACAGTGTGAGCAGGGGAGGGTCAGAGAGAGAGGGAGATACAGAATCTGAAACAGGCTCCAGGCTCTGAGCTAGCTGTGAGCACAGAGCCTGATACAAGGCTCAAACCCATGAACCGGAGATCATGACCTGAGCCGAAGCTGGACGCTTAACCGACTGAGCCACCCAGGTGCCCCTATTTCCATGCAATTTTAAAAGGTTTTAAAATATCCAATTTTCTGGATATATCAAAGTTATTTTTAATCAATCACATTTAGGTTACATTGAACTTAGTGTTATCACAAACAACATGGTAAGAATAGTTGGCTGAACATGAAATAGAAATTTTAAAAAGAAAAAAAAAAAGGAAAATTGTGAAAAACAGATCAGTATGCTTAAAGATACATAAACAGAACCTACTCTGGTCCAAAATCGTATGTGGAAAAAAACAGTGATTTAGAAGATTCATTTTAAACCCACTGATTATCTCAACCAAATTATCCTGGGACCACTTTATTTTCAGCCCAAATGCTTTTGTCTTGCCTATGGACTTTGGCTCTAAAATGTTTAGAATGACTGACTAGAACTTTGAAGACACATTTTCTGCCTACGAATAGAATCCAGGGCCTTCATTCCCTGCGGCCCAGCTTCCAAAACTTTTGTTTATTCCTGGAAACATGGTGGCTTGATCAACATATTCATGGCCACTTTTGTTGACTCCCTCCTTTCCATGCCTCTTTGAGGGAAAAGGGAAAAGTACTGCTGGTTGACAGACTTGTCATCTACTGATAACAGGAAAAGTGACTGTGCATAGGCTGTACAGGCACTACTCCCCTACTCTGAATACCTTCAAAGCACATCAGATCTTCAGTCACAAAGCTGCCTATCTACATCCCAGTGGGATGCCAGGGAACAGAGTCTAGACTCCAGAGCGAGACAATGATTATCTTGGGCTTCAAAGCATTTGTGAAGAACAAACTCTAGTCCATTTGCTCTGGCTCCTCACCTAACCTAAGCCCCCATGTTAGCAGACATGACTGCAACTTACCTTAAAAGGATGGTGGGCACTGATAAGGATAAACACTTTCATCAAGCTATGTATAAGAGAGCATGCAGAGGTGCTGTTGATTCATTATTCACTGTCTACTTTCTTCCTAGTTTGGCCTTACCTGGTTAGGAACCCAATCACTCACTGAAGCTCCCAAGTCCTACTCTGTACCTCTGCCTACTCCCCTCTTACACTGAGATTATAGAAAAAGGGCTACTTGGGAGAAAGTGTTTTCAGACATGGAAGCAGAAGAGCTATGCATTTGTGAGAATGATATGCAATCTATTTTATGCCTAAGCCCTAAACTAATTAAGTGTAATATCTTGGTCATGACTACAGACTAAGGCTCTCTAGCTTACTGCAGGCATTTATCAGACTTCCATTATTCTTGCAGAGGCCTAAGGGCTCTACATGAAGAAAAACAGGATTTGCTGTAGTCTCAAGTGGTTACTGTTTGCCTCCATTGACTCCATATTTTCTGGATCAACTCTTGGGGTTATAAGCCACTGATAAAATTAGATTTCTAGGATACCTAGACCTCTGATCTCCTTTGTATCTAGGGAGGGACATCCTCTAGATGTGACCGTGGTCAGTATAAGCATGTTGTGATGCCACTGGGCAACTTGAACAACATCTTGAAGGGCCTTCTGCACTACTGTATATCTCACCAAGTAGACAACTTACCCTGCTGCTTAGCCTCATCCAATGCCTTTTGAACTGAATTATTTAGAATTAGGAAGGAAGGAAACAAGAAGGGAAAGAGGAACAGAGAGAGAGAGGGAAAGAAGGGAAAAAGGGAAAAAATTAGGAAGAGAGGGAGAAAAATAAATTTTAAAGTTTACCCTTTCTATGTGCAAAGCACTGTAGTATTTCCAGTTCTCTTTTCTTAATTAAAAAAAAAAAGTGTCCTGATCTATAGTGAGTTACGATATTAATTTATTGGGTAGAACAATAAATTAAAAACTGAAACAAAACAGCCTAAAAAGATGAGAAACTATCAGAGTTTATCTAATATAGCAATAAGAATAAATGTTTGGTAAAATTTTTGTCTCAATTTTATAGATTATACAGATCTTATGGGTTGTAATAAAAATGCATTTCTTAATGAGAGTGGTGGTTATAAATAATTAAAAACTATTGTTTTAGCAGAAGTTGGTAAGCTTTTTCTATAAAGGGTCATCTTGTAAACATTTAAGGTTTTGTGGGTCATATGGGCTTTACTGTTTGCTCAACTCTGCTGTTACAGTGTGCAAGGAGCCACAGGTAATATTATGAGTGATAGAGGGAGTGTGGCTGTGTTCCCATAAAACTGTTTACACAAGCATATGATTCTAGACAATGTTTCTTCATCCAAAGAGTCTACAATACCAAACAGGGTTATCTGGAAAGGGAGACCCCCTTGATTAATCTAAGACATCCTGGGTTGACTGGTGGTTCATCTTATACTAGCAATGTCTGAGAGTGCTTTCTCTCCTACAGACTTATCAACAGTGTATGCAGACAAATTTTTGGGCTTTTCCTAACCTGATAGGTGAGAAAAGGTTATCTGGTCTGGTTTCAATTTGTGCTTCTCTTATCATGAGTGAGACTGAACATTTTTTCTTACATTAAACATATTTGTACTCATTTACCTAAGAACTGTTCACATATGTGTATACTTCTATTGGGCTGTTGACCTCGTATTGATATAGAGGAGCCTTTCTAAAATCGGATTAGATTAGATTATTTTGAGAGAGTGAGAGAGCAAGCATGAGTGAGGGTAGGGAGAGAAGGAATCCCAAGCAGGCTCAGCCCTGGCAGTGTAGAGTCCAATGCAGGCTCGAACCCATGACCTGAGCCAAAACTAAGAGTTAGACACCAAACCAATTAAGTCACTCAGGTACCCCAAGGAGCCTTTTATTAATGGGAGCTTAGCCCTTTTGATATAAGTTGCAAATATTTTCCTGCCATTGCCATTTACCTTTTCACCTTGCTTATTATTCTATACCATGCAGAATTTGGGGATTTGTATCTGTTGAAAGTATAAATCTTTTCTTTTACTGCTTCTAGATTTTGAATCATAGTCAGAAATTACTTTCCCATTCAAGATTATAAAAGATTTCTCCTATGTTTTCTTCCAGGTCTCTTATGGTTTCATGTTTTACATTTAACGTCTCTGATTCCTTTGGAATATCTTAGTTTAAGGGGTAAGCTATGGATCCAACTTTATCTTTTTCCAGATGGCTACTCAATAGTCATTAAAAGGTCTACCTTTTACAATTATAGTTGTGGTAAGCTCAGCATAAAGATGAATCACTACGCTGTGTACCTGAAACTAATGCAACATTGTGTGTCAATTATACTGAAAAAAAAAAGTCTAACTTTTCAATACCAGTTATCTCAGTACCATTTTATTAAGATGTATACTTTTTCCCCTAGTAAATTGAAATAATGCCTTTAATATATACTAAACTCCTGCATACATCTGGGTCTATTTCTGGATTTTCTATTCTGTTCAGTTGGTTGCCTTGTTTTGAGTAATAAACTTTTGCTATATATTATCTAGTTGAGATAACCCCTCATTGTTTTTCCTTTCAGAGTTTTCCAGATTATTTTTGTCTTTTGGTTTTTCAATATGAGCTTTAGAATGAGCCTCTCTAGATTCCCCCAAAATCTTGAAGGCACTTTTTATGGGATGACATTAGATGTTGTAGTCGGGACACTGACATCTTGGTATGTCTATTTATTCAAGTTTATTTTTGTGTCTGTCAGCATTTTAAAGTTTTCCTCATGCAGATGTTGCACATTTATTGTTAAAAGTTTATTTCTATGTGTTGTATCTTTTTAGTTACTATTAACTGGGCTCTTCTCTTCCATCTTCTTTTCTAACTAGCAGTTGTTTGTGTTTTTACCTTTATAATCACTTCAACAATTATTTATTTACCTGGCTACACAGCTATATCTGAACTTTGATCCATACAAGGAATCTGGCCCAGCAAGTACACTATGGCCTTTATTCACTTTCCACCTGCCTTCTGATCTCATTTAGACCTCTGCTGCTTTGACTCTTCTGTTGTTTCCTAGTTTCCAGTCCTCTTCAGACCTTACTTTTTCTTGTCACTTCTTGGACTCTATGTCAAATCACCGGAATTAAACAAACTCTCAGTTTTCCTCCTTCAGTTCCACCAGTCTGACAGGCCCTCAGTCTGGGCTCTACAAAGCCCTTCCACTGCCGAGTAGAACAGGAGAAATGGCAAATGTATGTGGGTCACTGGAAACCACAAATGCATAGAGCAAAATCTCATCTGGACCCTCAAAGCTGCTTGGTAATCTCTTGATTCATTTCTGGTCTGCTTCTGTTGACCTTAGTAAGCTAAAGCAAGTGCTCCTCAAGTTCTGTACTTATCCTCCCCCAATTCCTTTACATTCAAAAGACAACCTTGTCTCCTACTTTGCCAAGAAAATAACCATTGTGAACTCCCCCAAATCTTTCTCTAACAAAATTAGTTACATACAAAATCACCTAAATCTCCTTCTTTGCAATCCCACTCCCATCTCTTCCAGAACGTTGCTTTATAATTTATAGATAAATTATAATTTATCTATTTTCTACTTACCCCCTCTATTAACTCCTCCCCTTCAGCATTACAAACAAGCTAAAACCATTCCTGCTTGGAACAATCCTCTCTGGACACTAGCTCCTATTCTAGCATATACTTTCTATTGTCTCCCTTGATTATTCTAGCTTCTGTAAGAGTACTGCATACTTACCAGCTCTGCCTGTTTACCTCCTATTCACTCAACAATGTGCTAACTGATCATTCTTCTAATCACTCCCCTGTTATTTCTTTTATTAATATAATTATTAATTTCTTTGTTGCTAAATCCACTGGACATTTTCCAGGTCTCACCTTCATCTGGAAGAGATTTCTAGATAAACAGGCACCAGTAAATGACTAAAAGGCAAGCAGCAACCCAGAGGGCAAGCCAGAATTAGATCAGTCCATCAACGGAAATGTTCTGCCACATCCTCATCAGAGGAATCAGTCACTGTGTCTCTGTGTCTTATAGGATAATGCAAAAATGCAAGTTGTCTCTGGAGGAGACTGTCAGGCTGCTCATTCCTGACAAGGAGGATATGAGGAAATCACTTATTCAAGCTGATCTGTGAACCAAGAGCCTTAGGCATCCATATAATAAGTTCTGGAAATTTCCCCAAGTTAGCAATTATTTTCTGTAGCTTGGGGTCTGTGACCCCAAGGGACATTATGGCCCATAGGGACATAATAGGAGACAGTGTGGATCTTACAAATGGATATGTCTGTGGGAAAAAATATGTACCTGAGGGAAAGAATAGCTTTGCCTTCTGGTGTATGTGCCTATGCTGGCAATTCACCTGGGAAGGGAGTTCTTCATTTTCTTCCTTTAGTTTCCTACTTCCCAGGTTTCAGAGTACGGAGATTCATAGAAATAACATCACCTACTGTTGTCAGGGAAAGTGCTAGGGCTCCTGAAAAAAATGTTTTAATTATTAGTCTCTACTTATGGAATGACAGCACTGATCAGACCAAAATTTAGGTTCAATGAGGCTGAAACAGAAACAAGGATTCCTACCTAACATGACCTGGAGAACTAAAAGCGAGAAGGACAGCCAAGTCAAAGCCACCTTGTAAAATAAGCTGAAGTCTGAATGACAGAAAACCAAGTCCAAATGGGAAAAACAGGTGCCAGAGCAAAGAATCAGGGTGGACACTAGGTAGAGATGGGGTAGGTTAACCTGGCTTAATAAACCAGAGTGGAAAATACCTAACTCAGTATCTGGGATACCCTTAACAGTCAACTGCTTGCTAATATAACCAGGCAGAACATTGTAGGTGGTATGCCAACAGTGGGGAGCTAAGGTTTGGAGGGTTTTTGGATAAGAAGTCTTACATTTAATGGGATGCATTAAAGAAAGAGTATCAAGTCAGCAAATCCAGGTTCTGAAATAATTAAAATGATGGCATAACATTCATAAACAAAAATATAATCTGAAATCTGGGAAGAGAATGTGGGTGAAATACTGAGGTTAGAAATATAGACATGGGAAAATGACACAGAAGGACTACTTAAAAAGCAAAGTACTGCAGAGCTGAGCACCACGTCTGTAAGGATACATACCTTTAGAAGAATAAAAAGGGAGAGAAGGTAGTGAAGGAGCAGGTAGAGATACAGGACAGAGACTACAAGAGTGTATTTTGTATATATGTGTGCATCACAAGCCAGGGTGGAAGAAAATTTCAAGAAAGTAAAGCTAACACTATCGAATGCAACAAGATCATAGGAGACAATAACTAGGTTTTTTTTAGTCACTGGATGTGACTGGTAAAAAGTTAGTGGTAATCTCCAAGAAAACACTTTTAGTAGTACAGGGAGGACAAGAGTCATATCACACAGGTAATCTGAAGAATTAAAATTGAGGTTATGGGTTTTAGGCAAATTTAAAGAGTTTGATAATAAAAGGAAAAAGAATGAAAAGTAGGTAAAAATAGCGGAGGATCTTTGACATGGAAAAGGAAGATTTAAAGAATACTGAGAGAGGGCATATGAATAAAGACCAGAAAATGGTATGTGGAGATTTACAACACCGAGATATTTATGAATGTTAAAATTAATACCTTCAACGTAAGTTTTGTGTTGTGTAAATTTTTAAATAATAAGTATACATTATCTGTTTAATCAGAAAAAAAAATTAGAGAGCCATTTCCACTTTGGAAAAAAGTCAAACATAAGCTGAATTTTAAAAGTCCTCAGTATTTTTTAAATCCCAGAGGCAGAGATTTGAAGCACACTCAGTTGAATATTTCAAAAGAGACTGCTTCTCTTCACTAAGCAGCAAATACCCAAGTGCCTGCTCCTCACCAGCACGCGTGTCCCCTGGGCTGCCTCTTTCCATCATCCACTGCTCCTCTTGTTCCAACTGAGAGATCACCTCTGGCTTATAAAGTTGATGCCCTATTCATGGGAAAAATGTATGTCACAGAAGTTTATACTGGGAACAAAACTGTCTCTCAGAACTCATTTCCAACTTTTTTAGTCTTTAGGGCCTCTGGATTTGGAAAGGGGAAACCAGAAGCAGCAAAATAAAGCTACTTATCTCAAACTCTAAGTCAAGACCTTTTACCTGAGGAGAAAAAGCAGGAAACAAAGGTCTTCTATCTCCAGCACTGTTTAGCATTCTGTCCTGGCCTGAACTAAATTCACAAAAGCCTTGGAAATTTTCACTACTTAAGGAAATAAACCCATTTAGAATGGTTTCTAGTTTTACAGGGGCAACATCCTTACCCAGCGCGACCAGATTCCTGTAGTTCTCTAGCATCACGTCTCGGTAAAGATTCTTCTGAGCAGGGTACAGCTGGTCCCACTCCTCTCTGGTGAAGTCCACAGCCACGTCCTGGAACGTCAGTGATTCCTGAAATATCAAGTACATCCTACTTAGCCAGAAACTGGTTTTTACAAGGGCCCTTTGGGGAAGGGGCAACGGTGCAGCAATGGCCATGGAAAAGGTGAGGATGTCTGAGCTGTTGAGCTGCCAGTCTTCAGCATCTCTCTGAGCAATCTAGGTCAAAAATTTTAAAACAATTAGTACCGTCTATCATCTTTTAAGACAGACATAAAGACATGCATGAAATAATGCTTGCTCTTTTTAATGTTTTTATTTATTTCTGAGAGAGAGAGAGAGCACGAGAGAGCGCAAGAGAGAGAGAGAGTGAGCAGGGGAGGGTCAGAGAGAGAGGGAGACACAGAATCTGAAGCAGGCTCTGGGCTCTGAGCTGTCAGCACAGAGCCTGACGCGGGGCTTGAACCCATGAACTGAACCGTGAGATCATGACCTGAGTCGAAGTCAGACGCTTAACCGACTGAGCCACCCAGGCTCCCCAATAATGCTTGCTTTCAAGCTTTTTACAGTTTGTTGCAAGGGAAAGACTCTCCTCATCTAAACAATTAAAAAACTGTATGGGAAATTCATGCTATAAGATTTCAGAAGTGAAAGAATTCAGGATCAATAGAAATACTGTAAGGAGGTGTCAGGTTGCTGGATTTTGTGTTTCCTCAACAGATCCTTAACAGAGTTTTAAATTTCAGACAGAATTGGAGAGAAGATATTCCAGTGGGTTGGGGGGAAAAAAAGGAGCAAGGGCAAACAGACTGAGAGTAGAAGACACATGATGTATGTGGGGATCAGTAAAAGAAATTGCCTTGCTATAGGTAGGAAACTCAAGTAAAAAAGGGTGACTTCTAAATTTCCTCCACTGTCAGTGCTTTTTAACAATCCTTTTGCTCTAAGAGATACACAATACAAATATAGGCACATACAAACAATACATATACCCCTTCTCTTCCTTTACTACCTAACTGTCCCCACCAAATACCACCCACTTCATGGGTATAATAACTCTGCAATTAATCAGAATGAGTGTGGTGTTACAAATAAGTGCTTTCCTCCATAAGGTAATAGTCGATATTTAAATACAGTACGGGCATTTTACTTATATTAAATTTCATGCTTTGATACCATATCCTTCTAAAATACACTTCAATTAAGTAACATAGGCAATTTAGAGATGAGTCACCAAGGCTGGAAGAAATTAAATAATTTATCCAAGGGCATACAACTAGTAAATAGCAGGAACTGGATTTTATCTTCAATCTTATTCTAAGCCTATGTTCTTTCCATCATACCTCAAAGATGTGTTTTCTGCTTTTACGAATATCTTCCGTCTTGTGACTTTTATTTCTAATTTCTATTCTACTTTCTCCATGCTTCTTCCATGCAGTACCAGGGTGAGGAAAACTATAAATTTATTATAGTCTACATTCTTTAATATCTACATTTGTAGTTCTTTTTTTGGCTGTTTTATTTAGTACTTTCTCTTTCTTTCTGTAGCTTCTAATAATGATTTTGCACTTGGCTGCCCATTTCTTCTATTTTCTTTTTAAAAAATATTATTTTAATTATATTTTTAGGTAGATAATATATTAATATTAATATAGTTTAGAAACAAAATCATAAAAAAAGTAGTAAAAACAATCTCTCTCCCAGGCTTCTTTCCTTTTTATCCAGCTCCTACTCCCCACAGATAAACACTATTTATAATTTTAGCGTATTTTCCCAGAATTCTTTATGCAAATATGAATCTTATTTCCTCCCACTTTTTTTTTTACCTCAAAGCTAACATATTGTATACATTTTTTAAAATTTTCTTTTACATCTATTTATTTTAAGTTTATTAATTTGATAGAGAGAGTGAGAGTGAAAACGTGTGTGCAAGCAGGGGAGGAGCAGAGAGGGAGAGACAGAATCCCAAGCAGGCTCCACACTGAACCACCCAGGAGCCCCTCATTGTAGTTTTTAAATTTAAAAAATTTTGACATAACTTCAGACTTAAAGAAAAGCTGCAATAATAAAAAAAAAATCTCCTCCCTCTCCTCTCCTTTTTTCTTTCTATAATTTTTCTGGACTGTTTAAGAGTAAGCTGCAGACATGATGCCCCTTTATCTCTAAAAAATTCAGTTTACTCACTAAAAACAAGGAATTCTCTTACATAATAATAGCACAATGATCAAAATTCAGAAATTAGCACTGATACAATACCATTGTCTAAACTATATACTACTTCAGATTTCACTAAATGTCCTAATAATGTCCTTTATAACAAAAGAAAATTCAAGACCATGTACTACATTTGTCTTCTATCTTTTGTCTCTTTTACTCTGCAGCAATAACTGAGTCTTTCTTTATATTTTATAACATAGATATTTGGAAAAGTATAGGCTAGTTATTTTGAGAATAAAAATCTCTCCTCATAAGTAAATTCACAGTATACACTTTTGGCAGAGGTAGTACAGAAAGGATACTGGATTTTCGGTGAATCCTATCAAAGGCACACATTACTGCCTAGTCATTATTGACCAGCAATTTTGATAATTTGGTTAAGGTGGTTATCTACCAGTAATTTCTAATAGAAAAGTACCATTTCTTCTTGAAATTATTAAGTACCTTGTGGGGGAGATACTTTGAGCCTATGTAAATACCTTGTTCTTTCTCAAACTTTCATCCCCTAGTCTTAGTGCTGATACTTCTTGCCTGAATCAATTACAATTATGATCATTGCTTACTTTTCTAATTCCATCATTCTTTGTATTAGTTGTTTTTCTACTGTGAAGAGGTTTCCCTTCTCATTCATTATGTTGTATCAGGTGGACTTATTTACGCCATTTTATTCAGTAATTTATAATCATTTACTATCATTATTTTAATGCTCAGATTGTCTTGAATTTAGCCAGTAGGAGCCCTTCAAAGGTGTCCTTTGACATTTCCCTATCATTCTCTGAGCACTTTACTTTTTGGGGACAGAAAAATGTTCTTTCAAGGTACATTTTGTGCTTTTCTGCCCCAAGGCTGGAATGAACCATTTCTTCAAGGATCCATGGTTCCTTCTAGTGGTCAAAGACTGAGTGGCTCTGCTTCTAACCAAAGGATCTGTAGGGTCGCCATGTTTCGTGTTCTGTTCTATTGGTCAAATACTGAGTACCATGTGTAGTTCCTTTTAATGGAGAATGGCATTTAAAAACCAAGATCTGGGCTCTAGGTGTGTTCAATGCTGCTGGAATATTACTGCTTCTAGGCCTTTTCAGTGGTTGTGCCTGGGAAACAGAGGTATATATACAATGATGTATGTATATGTGAACACAAACACAACTCCATAACCATTTCTTTCTTTTTTTTTTAATTTTTATAGTTTATTTTTGAGACAGAGAGAGACAGAGCATGAGTGGGGGAGGGGCAGAGAGAGAGGGAGACACAGAATCCCAAACAGGCTCCAGGCTCTGAGTTGTCAGCACAGAGCCCAATGCGGGGCTCCAACCCACAAACCGTGAGATCTGACCTGAGCTGAAGTCGGACGCTTAACCGACTGAGCCATCCAGGCGCCCCACTCCATAACCATTTCTATATTTAGCTCTATGTATTATGAGATCATACTAATACTAATCCAACATGGCAGAGTTTATCCTCTCTTTTCATGCTAACTCATGCCTCTACACAAAAGAAACCTACAAATTAAAGTTCCATATTTACAGTTACTTTGCTTTTAGCCTCTGAATAGAGCCCAACTATTTAGGTTTAAAGGTTAAGTCCTTTTCCTACCTGATTCCTTAAGTGTGGTTATGTCAGTAATTTGAAATACAGTTTAGTTCATTTGTTTCTGCTTGCATTCAACTGAAGGTCCTACCCACCAAACTCTCCCCCTCTCCCTGCTATTCCCTCTTTCTTTTTCACCCATTCTCATTCAAGCCCTATTGGCAACGAATCTCAGACTAAATTTCAACCTGGTGTGCCTTTTTGCTCAAAAGAGCAAATACACATGTATGTATGTTTTTATTTTCTCTTCTTTCTTACACAAGAATAGTGCACTATAGATAACCCTTGCATTTTTATTTTTTCACTGAGTAGTTTATCCCGGAAATTCCTCCACATCAGTTCATGGTTATCTACCTCATTCTCTTTCACGGCTACATGGGACTTTATTGTGTGAATGTTGCACAATTTATTTAACTAGTGTACTAAAAAAATTTTTATCTATTTTCTACTCTTGCTACTACAAATAATACTGCAATGAATTGTTTTGTATGTATGTTATTTTGCAACCGTGAATAAGTCTGTCTGAAGAATCAATTTCAAAATAGGATATCTAGTAAAAGAATATATGAATCTGTAATTCTGATATATATTGTCAAACTAATCTCTTATAAGGGTTCTATCAATTTACATACTATAACAATCTATTGTTGCATAACAAACTACATGAAAGTTTAGTAGTTCAAAACAACAATCATTTATTTTGTTTACAAAATCTGACACATGGGCAGGACTTAATGGGACTAGCTCATCTTTGTCCCATTTGGTTTCAGCTGGGGTGGCTCAACTTTGGGCTGTAGGATTCACTTTTAAGATGGCTTGCTCATATGGCTGACAAGTTGGTACTGGTTGTCAGATGGGTGCTCAGACAGAGGCCTCAGTTTCTCTCTGCATGAGCCTCTCAACAGGCTGCTTCTGACTTCTTCGTGGGATGGTAGTTGGATCCTGAGTGCAAAATTCCCAATAGGACCACCTTTTATGACCAAGCTTTCAGCAGTCACATAGTTCACTTTCACTACAGTCACAAGCCTACGGATCTGCCCAGATCCAAAGGGAAGATACAATCCCTTACCTCTTAATGGAAAGAGGTTTTTTTTTTTCTTTCTTTCTTTCTTTTTTTTTTTTTTTTGAGGAGAGGGGAGAGAGAGGAAGAGGGAGTGGGGAGAGACAGAATCTTAAGCAGGCTCCACACTCAACACAGTCCCACGAGGGGCTCAATCTCACAGCTGTAAGATCATGACCTGAACTGAAATCAAGAATTGGATGCTTAACTGACTGAGTCACCCAGGCTCTGATGGAAAGAGTTTTTAAGTCACGTTATAAGAAGAGCCTGTGGGATGGGAGAAATTATGTCATTTTTGGAAAATACTCTCTGCCACAGTCTACCTTCTAGAATATAAAAATTCACATCCCTCCCATATGCAAAATATACCCATTTTCTTCCCATAAACCCCCAGGTTTCATTCCATTATGGCATCAGTTTGAAGTCCAGGATCTTGTCATCTAAATTAGGTCCACATACAGATAAGAATCTTGGAGTGTAGTTCCTCAGGTATGGTTCCTTGAGTGATTTCTCTCTATACTATCACCTGTGAACTAAAGAAATACTCATTTGGTCCCATCCTCAACTCCTTCCCTAACCCCCCTCCCCCCCCCCGCCCACCGCCTCCCAATTTACAATGGTAGGAAAGGCACAGAAATAACCACTGGAGGTATTTCAAATAAACAGCAGTTCGCTGTAGTTCTAAAATGTAGATGAACTGTGCACATGTTGAGTGGCATGAATGGGAAAGTTTCATTTTACAAACCCAGTAACTCTTGGTTTCTTTATATTTAACAGTACTTTTTTAGCTGATATTCTTCCTTTTATATTTTACTTTAGGTGGTCAAAGGCCTAAAGCAATTAGGGCTTTCAATTTTCTACCTGAAAATCTTCTTAGATAAAGTTCATTAAGTGTACTTCCTATTTTCCTTATTATGAAGGTGACAACATTGCCCATTATTTCTTCTTTGAGGATGCTGGTTCCTCTTCAGGTGGGCTTCTCCAAGGACTGTCTGACTTTCTTCATGGAAAGGTAGAGCAAGCATCCCACTTCCACTGGTCACAGACCTGCCCAGAGTCAAGAGGGAATATAGACCTCAATGTCTCTTGATGCAATGAGTATCAAAGTCACACTGTAAAGAAAGTGCTTCTGATGGGAGATCTTTTGGCCATTTTTTTAAAAATGCAATCTGCCACACACTCGTACCAGCAGAGTAAGAGAGTGCCTGTTTCCCCAAAGCTTTGCCAAGAGATTATGTTACAAGCTTGTGGAAAGTATCAAACTCGTGGCACATATGAAGCTTGGTGATAAAATATCAAGCTTTCTCTAGTTTTAATTTAAACTTCTCTTGTTATGAGTATAGATGACATTTTTCTTGTGTTTAAGATGTACCTGAATTTTCTTTCCTATAAATTATATTTTATGTTATGTACATTTTTTATTGGATTCATAATCTCTTATTGATTTAAAGGACTGTTTATATATTTCAAAAATTAGCCCACTGTTAATTTGAGTAGTAAAATGTTTCTCATCACTGGATAATGTCTTTTTACTTTGCTTATAGTTTTCTTATCATGCAGATTTTTTGGATATTTTTAAGGAGTTGAGCCCATCAATCTTTTCTTTTATGGCTTCTGCATTCCCACTAATTATAAAACCTTTCCTCAGTAAAGGAATGCTCCCATTTTTAAAATTGATGTATAATTGAGACACATTATGTCAGTTTCAAGTATACAACATAATAATTTGACATTTGTATACATTGCAAAATGATCACTACATTAAGTCTATTTATCATCTGTCACCATACAAAGTTACCACACTTTTTTTTTCTTGTGAGTTTTACTTTCTTAGCAACTTTCAAATTTGCAATACAATATTGATTATAATTCTCCACTGTACATTATATCCCCATGACTTGTACTTATGAGTTTTGGGATTTTTTTGTTTGTTTGTTTCTTCATTTGTTTTGTTTTTTAGATTCCAGATATAAGTGAAGTTATATAGTATTTATCTTTCTCTGACTTATTTCATTTAGTATAATACTCCTGGAGTCCATCTATCTTGTCACAAATGGCAAGATTGCATTTTATGGCTGACTAGTATTCTGTTGTGTGTGTGTGCACACACACACACATACATGTACACAGACATACACATGCATCTTTTTTTTAATGTTTATTCATTTTTGAGAGACCAACACAGAGCGCAAGCAGGGGAGAGGCAGACACAAAATCTGACGCAGGCTCCAGGCTCTGAGCTGTCAGCACAGAGCCCAATGCAGGGCTCCAACCCATGAACTGCAAGATCATGACATGAGGCGAAGTCGAATGCTCAACTGACTGAGCCACCCAGGCATCCTTACATCTTTTTTATCCACTGATGGGACATTTAAGTTGATTCCATATCTTGGTTATTACAAACAATGCTGCAAAGAACGTAGGGGTGCATATATCTTTTTGACTTTTTGGTTTTTTTTCTTCATATAGATACCCAGAGGTGGAACTGCTGGATTATACAGTAGCTCTATTTTTAGAGTTTATTTATTTTGGGGGGGGGTGGACAGAGGGAGGGAGAGATCACATGTGTGAACCAGGGAGGGGCAGAGAGAGAGGGAAAGAGAATGCCAAGCAGCTTCTGTGCTGTGAGCATGTAGCCTGATACAGGGGCTTGATCTCATGAACTGCAAGATCATCACCTGAGCTGAAATCAAGAGTTGGACACTTCACCGCCTAAGCCATCCAGGTGCCCCTATTTTTAATTTTTTGAGGAACTTCCATTCTGTTTTCCACAATAGCTGCACTAATTTACATTCCCACCAACAGTGCACAAGGACTCCCTTTTCTCCACAGCCTTGCCAACACTTGTTAGTTTTTGTCTTTCTGATAATAGTCATTCTAACAGGTGTGAGGTGATATCTCATTGTGGTTTTGGTTTGCATTTCCCTGATAATTAGTGATGGTGAGCATCTATCTTTCCATGTGCCTATTGGCTTTCTGTATGTCTCCTCTGCAAAAATGTTTTTTCAGATCATCTGTCCATTTTTAAAATCAGATTGCTTGTTTTTTTGCTACTGGCCTGTATGAGTTCTTTATACGTTCTGGATATTAACCCCTTATCTGATACGTGATTTGCAAATATCTTCTCCCATTCAGTAGGTTCCTTTTTATTTTTTTTTATTTTAAAAAGATTTACTTATTTTTGAGAAGAGAGAGCAAGCGGGGGAGGTGCAGAGAGGTGGAGGGACAGAGCCATTTGCAGTGGCTCTGCACTGACAGCAAGGAGTCGGATGGGAGCTTGAACTCACCCATGAGATCACAACCTGAGCTAAGGTCAGACACTCAACTCACTGAGCCACCCAAGTACCTTAACAGGTTCCTTTTTAATTCTGTTGATGGTTTCTTTCACTGTGCAGAATCCTTTTAGTTTGATGTATTCCTATTTGTTTATTTTTGCTTTTGTAGACATTGTTTCTGGAGTCAGATCCCCAAAAATATCACTAAGACTGATGCCAAGGAGCTTACCACCTTTGTTTTCTTCTAGCTGTTTTATGGTGTCTAGTCTTAAAACTGCCATTTTTTCTTGTAATACTTTTAAGGTTTTAAGGTAAAATTTTCACATTTAAATCTTTGATCCACTTGAAGACTATTCTTTTTTTGTCTTCCAAGTTTTAAATTCCAAATAGTTAACATACACTGTAATATTAGTTTCACGTACAGGATTCAGTGATTCATCACTTACATAGAGTACCCAGTGCTCATCACAACAAGTGTCCTCTTTAACACCCATCACCCTTTTAACCCATCCTCCCACCCACCTCCCCTCCAGCAACTCTCAGTTTGTTCTCTACAGTTCAGAGTCTGTTTTAGGTTTGTCTCTCTCTTCCCCTCCCCACTCCCATCCAGGTTCACCTGTTTTGTTTGAAGACTATTCTGATGTAAAATATGAGGTATGGATTCAACTTTACCTTTTTCCAGATGGCTCCCCAGAAATGCCAACATCAATTATTGAATAAACTACCTTTTCACTGCTAGTTTGAGATGCAATCTTTATCATATGCAAATTTCTATTTTTCTTTTAAAGTTTATTAATATATTTTGAGAGAGAGAGAGAGAGAGAGAGAGAGAGAGAGACTCCTAAGCAGGCTCCACACTGTCAGCACAGAACCCAACACAGGGCTCTAACTCATGAACTGCGAGATTATGACCTGAGCAGAAACCAAGAGTTGGACACTTAACCAACTAAGCCACCCAGGCACCCCACAAATTTCTATTTTTCAACAAATATTCAGTGCTTCCTTATATGACAATTATGGTGCTTGAGTGTTGTAGACTCTGGGTCTGGAGTTCTCTCTTGTCCAGCAAGAGAGCAAGTCACAGGATTAAAATGCGAGAGAGGGTAATGTTTGGGAGGAGACAAAGGTCCCAAATAAGGGCCCTTGCTTTGTTTTTATTAAAATCAGAAGTCTTACAGTGTGATGGTGATAGGCGTGGACAAAGAGATGGTGAACATTAACTCACAGGCATGGGGAAAAGGGGGGTTTGGAGATACGTGGTGTTAGGGATTGGGTTAATACAAAACAAAATTCTAGTGCTGGGTGGAAAGTTGTTTACAGCAAACATGAGGCACCAACTCTGTTTACTCGAACTGGTCTAAGGGACAAGATAGAGCGTGCTACCTCAGGGTCAACAAGGCATCCTTCTTTTGCGAATTAGCTCTGATCCCGGTAACTTCGCCCTGCTGCGATCCATAGCCCTACTTACCGATTTACCTATTTTGGTCCTTCCTTCCTGTGAAAGCAGCTTTCTGCTATTGTACTAAGTTGGGGGTGTTTCCGCCCTGACTCCTAACCTTGTTTACCTCATTTTGGATGTTTTCATCCTGAGATTTCCTATTCCTATACCTTTGTCCTATACTGGGGGCTTTGCGGGTTTGCCTAATCTTATTTACCTAATCTTGTTTACCCAAATTTGGGTGTGTACTCCTATAGCTTTCTATTTCTTTATGTCTTGTTAACCCATCAGTGCAAGCTCAGGGAATTCCTAAGCTTATTCCTCACACTTGAGATACACCAGTGGGGGGAAAAAGACCAGAATTCCCCACCTTTATGAAATTTACATTCTAGCAAGAGAAAGTAGACAAAAAACAAGATATTTGGGTAAATTATACAGTATGTTAGAAGATAAAAGAAGAGGGGCGCCTGGGCGGCTCAGTTGGTTAAACATTCGACTTCGGCTCAGGTCATGATCTCACGGTTCATGGGTTCGACCCCAGCGTTGGGCTCTGTGCTGACAGCTAGCTCAGAGCCTGGAGCCTGTTTCAGATTCTGTATCTCTTCTCTCTCTGACCCTTCCCTACTCATGCTGTCTCTCTCTCTCTCTCAGAAATAAATAAAACATTTTTAAAAATTAAAAAAAAAAAAGAAGATAAAAGAAGAGTAGAGTAAGAGGGTTTGACAAGGTGGGGGTGAGGCAGTTGCAATTTTACATAGGGTGGTCAGGAAAGATGTCACTGGAGAAGTGACATTTGAAAAAAGACCTGCAAAGTTAGTAAAAGGTCTTAAGGTGAGAGTGTGTATGGCATGTTCAAGGAAGAATGTGGCCATGGTGACTATGGTGGAGTAAGCAAGGGGTAGAAAAGCGCATGATGAAGTCTGAGAGCTAACAGGCCCAGATTCTGTAGGGCCATTTAGGCCATCATGAGGACTCTGGCTTTTACTCTGAGTGAAATGGGAGCCATGCATTTTGAGCAGATCAGTGACATGATTTGATATACCATTACCTGCCTGTCACTTCCTGGGCTACATTTTTTTTTGTAATCACCTCTTTTCTTCTTTTGCCTTTACCACTCTTAATAATTTCTGCTCTTTCCCAAAGTAAAGCTCTCAAATCCATTTATTTTTCTCCACCTAGTTTTTTTCTTAATGTTTATTATTTATTTTTGAGAGAGAGAGTGCGTGTGTGAGCAGGAGACGGGCAGAGAGAGAGGGAGACACAGAATCCCAAGCAGGCTCCAGGCTCCCAGCTGTCAGCACAGAGCCAGATGCAGGACTCGAACCCACAAACCATGAGATCAAGATCTGAGCCAAAGTCGGATGCTTAACTGACTGAGCCACTCAGGCACCCCTTCTCTACCTAGTTTTAAGTTATTATTTCCTATCATCTACAATACGGCAGTACCTTCTCAAGTGGTTCTCTCCCCCTTCCTTTCTTGCCTGTCACAAATTCATTTGTTATACAGTACACATCTGGGTGATTTTTAAAGTGGAATTCAGTAATTTTTATGTTACTGTCCTGCTTACA
Organism: Hyaena hyaena; assembly: GCF_003009895.1. Lineage (NCBI taxonomy): Eukaryota > Metazoa > Chordata > Mammalia > Carnivora > Hyaenidae > Hyaena > Hyaena hyaena. The sequence continues at coordinate 293,681 of NW_024080767.1, forward strand.
TTCCCCCAAGGAATTCTACTGAATTACTATGTTACTATCCTGCTGAAATTCCCCAAAGGCTTTCTACTGCATTTCAAATAAAATCCAAACTTTTCTTGCATAAGAAAGTCCTGCATACTTAGGCCATGCATACTTCTCCAAGATTATCACCAGTCATTCTCTCCCTCCCTCCACTCCAACAATGGTGGCCTTCTTTTAACTACCCAAAAGTTAAAAGGGTGTATTTGAGATGCATGATGTTTACACATGCCTAAAATGCTCTTTTTCACTTAGTTCTTATAACACTTATATAACCTTCACATCTCACCTTAATTTCACTTCCCCAGAGAGTTTTTCCTTGATTCCCTAATGCACATTTCACAGCATCTTATTCTTATTTTGTATAATAAACACCTCAATTTGCGATTTATTAGTACATCTGCTGAGTGAATGTTTCTGTTAGACTGTAAGCAACGTGGATTTAGGAATGTCTATTTTGCTTACTGATGTTTATCTGATGCCAAGCACAATTTCTCATACACAGTTGATGCTCAAAAATACAGGCTCAATGAACCATCTTCCTTTTTTCTTTTCTTTTTTTAAATTTATTTTGAGAGAGAGAGAGACAGACAGATGGGGTGGCAGGTGGGGGAGGGGGTAGCGAGAGTGTTAGCAGGGGAGAGGCAGAGAGAGAATCCCAAGCAGGCTCTATCCTGACAGCGCAGAGCCCAACATGGGGCTCAATCTCATGAACCATGAGATCATGACCTGAGCTGAAATCAAGAGTCTGTCACTTAAGTGACTGAGCCACCCAGGTGCCTCTGAACCATCTTCTTTCTTAACATAGTAAGTGGTTCTGGAGAATTAAAACAAACTTCTTTGGCTAGAATGCCAAGAAGCAGATATATCACCTTAGTTTTTGAGGTCTTTCTATTCCTCTCTGTGGGGAGCCTTATAATTAAGAATAAATTGAATAAATCTATTCCCTGCAACCCGAAGATCCCAAAGCACTAATGTACCAAATAAATGCTCAGCTCCAGCTGGCAGTCTAATTGTCCTTGCTTTTGCACAGTTTTATTTCCTGTCTGTAGTACTCCTGTCTACGTCAGTCTCCAAATTCTACCCAATATCAGCACAAATTCACACTCCATCTTCTTCATGAAGTCTACCCTCATCCTTCCAGTCTCAAACAGATTTCTCCCTTCTCTGAGTACCTGTTGTATTTTGTTGCATTCTACACTCACAGGAGCATGCAACATTACCCATTTTTAAATGTGGTATGTTGTAGGCCTGTAAAAATCTCCTCCAATGAGTTGACTGGCTAACTACAGATAATGATTATCTCATATAATCTGGAACAAGAGAAGTCCTCCAGATAAGGGAAACAAAGACAAGAAAAATGTAGTTTAAATTAAATCCCCTCACAGCTTGCAGGCCACTGATAGATACCAGAGACCTGCAGAGTGTACCATTCCTCAAAGAGTTTGTGGCTGCCTTAATCCATTAATGTTTACATGTCATTACAACCTAATAGCAACCTTATCTTTGGGGTCCTGTAAGACTCTGCTTTCACCATACAGAAACTCCTCAGAAACTAAATTTTTCTCCATCTATCCCTGCTCCCTCCACAAACTTAAAAGTAAGTAATCAGTCGCTCCTCACAATCCCAGTGCAGCTCTTTCTGCCCACGAGTCCTGTCCTCATGCTTAAATAAAATTACCTTTTTACATCAAAAAAAAAAAAAAAAAAAAAGTCTTGAGAATTGTTTCTTAGTCATTTGCTCACGACCCCCACTTCAAATTTCATCACTCCTATCTGAAGCAATTGATACTGGTAGCTGGTGTGTTAAGCTAGAAAGCTGTTAAAGTTGAGATCCATAAAAGATATCTTAAACATTTTAATTTGAAGTTATAAATGTATATTCATTTGCTTATCTAAACCTTTACTACGAGAATGATTTTAATGATTGGGTGCCCATACCCATAATACATCAGTTTTTGTTTCATTAAAGTGGAACAAGCAAATGACACTTGGGAAATAATATAGGTGTAGAATCCTCTGATATTTTTATAATTTTACTTCAGCATTTTATAGTTTTCTCACACATAAATGGATAGCAATTTTTTAAAAAGCAGCATTGATAAGCTCTTTCCAAAGCATCCAACTAGTTTTCACAGAAACAACTCCTTGTCATAGTTACACCTAATCAGTTTACATAATACTTAAATTATAGGATAGTAACAACAGGCTTACACAGGTTTTGTAAGAGATACAAGAAATTCTTAATAAACACTGTCTTGTGGCAGATGTCCTCAGGTATATTTAATAATGCCATTAGCTCCACGCAGTCATACCTGGACATCATTCATTGTTTAAAGAGAGAATGACAAGTGTTGTGTAAAGTCTGGTGAGCTGTTTAAGTAAAGGGTGACTAACAGATAGTCTATGGGTTCTTTTGTTTCCTTTAAAATATCTAGAACAGACATGAGCCCATGATCTGGTAAAAATGCTGGAAGGAAAATAGAGTTATAAAGGATATGTAAGGCAAACGGGAAACATCTTACAGAGATTATCATTTGCCATTGAGAGTCTAAAGGGCTCTGGATACACTTCTGATAATTGAAAAAATAAGTGCCCACATTCTTAGAACTACAACAGCATTTCAGAGGAGATTAAAACTGAACTTACCGGAGACCTGACTATCTGTGATCCATCATTCATTTCCTTCTCCTCCATGTTCCCCCCTTGGGAAAGTATAACATTCTGAGAGGGCATAACTATGAAAAAGAGCAAAGAAGCATCTGGTCAATACATGATATTAACACTGAAACTCTTAAGAGTTTTTGCTTTGTGTTAGGATGGCAGAGAGTTTAGAGAGAAGCCCTCTAAGATATAAGCTCAAAGGCTGGATAACTTAACCGTGACATTCTTGCTCCTCCAACACATTGATGAATTCAATATAGGACTTTTCTCCTACTGTGGCATATGGGAAGTTCAAGAAAGCTAAGTGATTTTCAGCCCTGGCTACATACTAGGGGGTGTTCTGAAAATGCAAATACTGAGATTTGGATAAATCCGATATTATCCAAATTGGTCTAAGGTAAGCCTGGGCAACAACATTTTAAATTTGAAAGTCTCCAAGTGATTCTAAGTAAGGAGATGAGAACCACTGAGATGAGCTGATACAGAAAACATATGTTGAGAGCCTCAACTTATTTTTAAGGGGATGCATTCATCTCCAAACTCAAACTCCAGAGATCTTCTCTCCTTTACTTTCTTTAAGATGATCTTTCTGGGCCACCTTGATCTTAGGGTTGTGAGTTAGAGCCCCACGTTGGGTGTAGAGATTAGTTAAAAATAAAATCTTTTTTATAAAAGATGATTTTTCTAATACACAAAGGAGATTTCACTCTTCTCATTTTTCAGAATGTTCACCTTCCTGTTTGAGTACGTGGATTCAGTCCTCCACCAGGATTACTACACCTCTGTGCAGTTCTTAAGCTATAATGTCATCAAAGCTTTGTTCTCTTCGAGAAAGATAGTCAGGAGAAACCCCAGTACTAACAGCTTCAGTGTCCTTGTCAATCCCTGAAAGCTGATTTTCCAATGCCTTATGGAGAACAGTCACTCCCTCCCAGGTATTAAAGATGCATCATCTCTAGCCTCAGGGGCCAATGACTATCCACAAGAATGATTTCTGCTTCTCAGGGGCATCCACTCTCAGAATCTTGCCTTGTTCATGCAAGGCTGACATGTGGGGGTTCCTCAAGGTGGCTATTACTTTTTTCCCCCTAAAGGCATCAGTCCTTCATGTACAGACTTCACTATGATATTCAAACCTCCATTCTGACAGCAATCTTGTAAGATACTAAAACTGGTGTAGCACGTGTACTGAGATGCACCAGTCAACAAAAGAAGTCCAGCAGTCTCAGTCACCTAGTGACCTAGGGAGTCCATAAAGAAACATATAAACTATCTACTCATAACAATAAAGCACAGTATGGTGTGGAATTTTTAAAAACAATCAAAAAGCATTTTTAGAATTTCTCAGATTCACACATTACAAAAAGCAGATATATACAGATCCATCAACCAAAAACAAGCTTCAGCTTTAGTTCTTACCCATCCTCTTCTCAGAATAGAAAACACGAGGTCCATGCCTAGTGAAAGATTTTCAGAAGACTTTTCATCAACATCAACAACAGGGCAAAATGTCTTGATCTGCTAATAAGTATGAAAGAAAACATTCTTTTTCCATTCACAACGCTTGGCCTGAAAAATTTCTCTCAAAAGCTAGTGATGGTATTAAAGAATGAAGTCATTCCTGAGAAGCAAGTTTTTAAAAGACAAAATCACAGTTCCAGTGGAATGGTCTTGTTAGATGAGAGAGCCAATCACTGCCGAAGATAGGGCAACAGAAAGAGAAATCAAGAAACTGATCCCATTTATAATTGCACCAAAACCCATAAAATACCAAGGAATAAACCTAACTAGAGATGTAAAAGATCTGTATGTTGAAAACTATAGACAACGTATGAAGGAAATTGAAGAAGACACAAAGAAATGGAAAAACTTTCCATACTAATCAATTGGAAAAATAAATACTGTTAAAGGTCAATACTACCCAAAGCAATCTACACGTTCAATGCAATCCCAATCAAAATTGCACCAGCCTTCTTCCCAAAGCTAGAACAAACAATCCTAAAATTTGTATGGAACCACAAAAGACCCTGAATAGCCAGAGTAATACTGAAGAAGAAAACCAAAGTGGGAGGTATCACAATCCCAGACTTTAGGCTCTAATCATCAAGCTGTAATCATCAAGACAGTATGGCACTGGCATAAAAACAGACACATAGACCAACTATGTGTTGGCCAACTAATCTTCAACAAAGCAGGAAAGAGTATGGAAAAAAGACAGTCTCTTTAGCAAAAGGTGCTGGGAGAACTGGACAGAAACATGCAGAAGAATGAAACTAGACCACTTTCTTACACCATACACGAAAATATACTCAAATGGATGAAGGACCTGAATGTGAGACAGGAAACCATCAAAACCCTAGAAGAGAAAGCAGGAAAGAACCTCCTTGACCTCAACTGCAGCAATTGCTTACTTGACACATCCCCAAAGGCAAGGGAATCAAGAGCAAAAATGAACTACTGGGACCTCATCAAGATAAAAAGCTTCTGCAGGGCAAAGGAAACAATCAATAAAACTAATAGGCAACTGACAGAATGGGAAAAGATAGTTGCAAATGACATATCAGATAAAGGGCTAGTATCCAAAATCTATAAGGAACTCACCAAACTCCACACCTGAAAAACAAATAATCCAGTGAAGAAATAGGCAGAAGACATGAACAGACACTTCTCCAAAGAGGACATCCAGATGGCCAACAGACACATGAAACAATGTTCAGTGTCCCTCCTCATCAAGGAAATACAAATCAAAACCACACTGAGATACCACCTCACGCCAGTCAATGTGGCTAAAATGAACAAATCATGAGACTCTAGATGCTAGTGAGGATGTGAAGTAACAGGCACCTTCTTGCACTGTTGGTGGGAATGCAAACTGGTGCAGCTGCTCTGGAAAACAGTGTGGAGGTTCTTCAAAAAATTAAAAATAGCAGTATCCTAGACCCGACAATAGCACTGCTAGGAATTTACCCAAGGGATACAGGAGTGCTGATGCATAGGGGCACATGTACCCCAATGTTTATAGCAGCACTTTCAACAAGAGCCAAATCATGGAAAGAGCCTAAATGTACAAGTGACAAATGGATAAAGATGTGGTTTATCTATACAATGGAATACTACATGGCAATGAGAAAGAATGAAATCTGGCCATGTGTAGCAACGTGGATGGAACTGGAGGGTATTATGCTAAGTGAAATAAGTCAGGCAAAGACAGACACCATATATTTTTACTCATATGTGGCTCTTGAGAAACTTAAAACCATGGGGGAGGGGAAGGAGGGAAAAGTTAGAGAGAGAGATGGAGGCAAACCGCTAGAGACTCTTAAAGACTGAGAACAAATTGAGGGTTGATGGGGGGTGGGGGAGAGGGGAAAGTGGGTGATGGGCATTGAGGAGGACACTTGTGATGAGCACTGGGTGTTGTATGGAAACCAATTTGACAATAAATTATATTTAAAAAAAACAGAAAATGGATGAACCTCCCAAATTATATATATATATTAAAAAAAAAAAAAAAAAAAGAACCAGGTCCTGGGGCACCTGGGTGGCTCAGTTGGCTAAGCGTCCAACTTTGGCTAGGTCATGATCTCATGGTTTGTGGGTTCGAGCCCTGCACTGGGCTCTGTCCTGACAGCTCAGAGCCAGGAAACTGCTTCAGATTATGTGTCTCCCTCTCTCTCTCTGCCCCTCCCCACTCACACTCTGTCTCTCCTTCTCCCTCAAAAATAAACATTAAAAAAATCTTATTTCACCAAGCAAAAGCTCTAAAAAGGTCCTATTCTCTGAGGAGCCAGACAGAATCTATGAGAATGCTCTCGCCTCAAAACCACTTACAAAATGATAATCAAAATAATAAAAACGCACTTACAAGTTAGGCAGAACAGGGTTTCTTCTTCATACATGTGAATCCAAGCGGATGAGGAGCATGTCAAATATATATTGTTTGTAAACTCAGTTCTTTGAGAATTTCTTTATGACATCTGATGAGACTAAGGTTCCAGAGAACATGCTTTGGAAGCGCTGATTTAGTTCTCAGATTTTTGGTTTAAAGGAGGATTCTGAAGCTGAAGATCACAGAACTAAGTGAAAGAGCTGGTTCTAGAACCTAGGTCTCCTGGTTCACAGCCCTAAGTTCCTTCTAGTATACTCTGAAGTTCTTCTTAGCACCTGTTACCTTCCTTTTCATTTTTTAAAATCTGATCCACTTCTCAAATTTTCCCTTTTAATTCTTGTATTGGAAACACACACACACAAAACCCCTCATAACCTACTCCCCATCCCCAAACTATGTGTAATTTTTCATATAATGTACATGTAGTCCTTTCCAGAGAATCCTGTGGCATTACCACAGGCTTTTTCAAATATGTAACCACGATGGCTTGGAAAGTAACAAATTCCCATAAATGCCTAAGGAATACTAAAATTATAATCAATGCAGATGAAGAATGACTTCTGGCTTAACATCCTTTTCCCTCCAAGCTCTTTCAAAAATCTGAAGGAACTTCCTTGACCACGCATATATTAATGTATATATACATACCCAGGTTCTACCCAAGAATCTGTTGAGATGAAGTCTAGCATCTACACATTTTTTAAGTGCCTCACAAGTGATTTTGAAGCAAGCAGGAATTCATTATCAGAGCCTCTAATTTTGTTAATTTCCTCAATGCTGGTGATTTTCACCACCATTCTATTTCTGTCACCCACTTCCAGTGCCATAGCACTTCTGAAGTTTGTTCCCTTACAAAATGCTAGGCTATGAATCAGGAAACTGTACATTCTAGACTAGATGGGGAAGAAAGTGAAGACAGGAGTGGCTTAATATAGGGGAAAAATAGCAAAAAAAAAAAAAAAAGAGCAATGTTTATCAAAGTATGGTCTGCAGATCACTTTAATCGCAGCATTTGCTGAAAAGCAGATTCACTGGTTCTATCCCAGACCTAATGAAATAGCATCTCTAGGGGAGTGTTTTTGGCCTGGGGGTTTGCCTTAAAAAAATATTTTTCTCTAGGATCAGACCATTCTCTCCAGCCTCCCTACAGGCCTGAATCTAGAATATTATCTTCTCATTCCTTAATCTGCAACTTGATCTTTCGTTTTATTGACTCCTTCCTGTCATAATTTGAAACCATTTAATATCTCTCCCAAAATTAAAAACTTTCACTGGCTATATGCCTTTTTGTAACTAATATCCATTCTTTTTTCAAGGCTACAACTCTTCAAAGGATTGTTAGTTCTTGTCTCTACTTCTTCATTACCTATTTACTTTTCTTCTTTTTTGCCATCAGCACACCACTAAAATTGCTCTGGTTAGGAATGTCAACAATGTTTTTGTTCATGCAATGGAGGTTATTAGTTCCTGAACTCTGATGGGTATCTGACATTGTTGACAGCTGTGTTTTGCTTTATGTCCACAGGCTCAACAGGCTATGCTCTATGCTCTAGTCCCTTTTCCTCTGCCTACCATTTGCATGTTGTTGTTCCTTAGGAGTTTCCAATATCTATTTTTGTTCCCTCTACAGGTGAAGTAAAGACATCTTTAAAAGTACACAAACCTGATGATATGTGTCCCTCACCTGAAATTCTTCAGTGGCTTCCTATACCTCTTAGGCTTAAGTACAAAGCCATAAAAAAATCCTATGACCTGCTTCCTGATCTTTCAAGCCACTCTCCTGCTTGCTTCTGAGATTTCATCTACACTGTTCTGCATTTAAGTCCTTAAATGTGCCATGTGTGTTATCTCCCCTCCTCTCCAGATTATACTTACTCTTCAGGTTTCAGCTTAAATCAAGGGAGATTTTTGATTTCACAGACCATAGGAGGTCCCTCATTTACACCTTCCTTTTTTTTTTGCTAGCACTTTTTATGTTTGTAACTATTTGTATAGTCATCATTTTTATTTATACCTCACCATTTTGTGATGTTAATCTCCACGAAGACAGGGATCTGTTCTGTCTTATTTACTCTTCTACTTTTAATGCTTTCAGTATTTGGCTCATAGTAGGCACTTAATATTTGCTAAATGAATAAATGGAAGTGCTCTTCTATTTTTTAACTTTTTATTTTGAACCAATTTTAGACTTAAAGTTACAAGAGTAATATACAATTCCCATATAAAATTCACCCTACTTCTCCAAATGTTAATATTTTATATGCCCATAGTACAATGATCAAAACCAGGAATTTAAATTGGTAAAATACTATTAATTCAAACTACTCAAAATTTACCAGCTTCTCTAGTAATATTTTTTCTCTGATCCAGGATCCCACAAGGAATTTAGTTGCTTTTTTCCCCTTTGTCTTCTCCAATCTATAAGTTCCTCAGCCTTCTGTCTTTCATGAGCTTAACACTTTTGAAGAGTACCCATGAGTTATTTTGCAGTGTCCCTCAAATTGGGTTTGTCTGTTTTCTTCTCATGATTGGAATGAAGCAAAGTATTTTTGGCAAGAATATTACAGAAGTGATCTTGTATCTTTCTTAGTGCATCATATTAAGGGGTTTGTGATGTTGGTATGCCTTATTAATGATGTTAACCTTTACCACTTGGTTAAGGTGGTGTTTACCTGGTTTCTCCACTATAGAGCTACCATCTTTCCATTTGTAGCTTATAAATATCTTTGAGGAGATACTTGAAGAGTATACAAATATCCTGATTCTTTTCAAACCCACTAATTTTAGCATCCATAGTGTATCTTGTCTACATCAATTAGTAATATAGTGTTGGCCTAATGGTGACTTCTCTATTTCTCTCTTTCCCACTAATTTGTTTATGTATATATTATTGTTTATTTCTGAGAGAGAGAGGGAGGGAGAAGCATCTGGGGAGGGCCATAAAGAGAGCAGGGCCAGGATCTGAAGCAGGCTCTGCACTGTTAGCCAGAGTCTGATGCAGGGCTTGAACAGTGGGATCCTGAACTGAGCAAAAGTCAGACACTTAACCAACTGAGTCACCCAGGTACACCTCCCACTAATTTATTAACTGGAATTTTTCTGCAAGGAAAAGATGCTCCTTATCTCTTATCATTTATTTACTAATTTATTTATAACACTATGAACTCACAAATATTTGTTTTCTATCTGCCAATATTATCATTATTTATTTTCCTGCACAAATAGTTTCAGCTTTGGCCAGTAGGAGGCTCCTATGTTATTCTGACCAGCCTCTATCCTATTTTGAGCACTTCCTGGAACTGTAAGATGTTTCAGGTTCTTGTATTATCCCTGCCCAGCCCTAGAAATCAACTTCTCCAAGGAGTCCTAGTTCCTTTTATTGGAGAAGTACTTAGAAACAAAGATCTGGGTGCTGGGTGTGCTTGCTGCTACTGGGGTATCATTGCTTCGCGGCCCTCTATGAGAGATAGGAGATACACACACACACACACACACACACACACACACACACACACACACACAGAGTATTCATCTATGTATTAAATGCCACAAGTTCATTATGATACCTCTGATTCCAATCCAAAACTTCAGGGCTCATTTTTAATCTTCCTCCTTCCCTCACTGGTAACTTGAAGAAAGAAGTTTCCAGTGAGGAAACGAGGAAGATTGTTGGCTCTTAGTATCTACAATATATTTACTTATTTGTTCAGTTTTGGTATATACATAAAGTAATTTCAGAATTGACTCATATCCCTGTGACAAACACATTTATTAACTGGAATTACAGCATCTATGTAAAGTTCTCTGTCTTTAGTTATACAGTATCTAACCAAGATAGCATTTCCTAAAGTAATTTAATTTTTTTTCTTTGCCACTTCCTTCAGTGTGGTTATGTCATTCACTTGTAATACAGTTAGGTCCATTTGTTAGTATTTGTGTTTGTTCTCTTCTATTTGCTCTCAGGTGGCTTCCTTCAGCTTTACCCACTGCCATAATTTCACTGATCGTCTTTTTTGAGCTACATAAGCACATAGCTACCCAACCATCTTACTGGACATTCCCAGGCAGATGTGTCCCTCAGATCTCTCAAACCTAGTATGTCCAAAACTCATTCTCTCTTAAGCCTCTTGCCATATATTTGCAATAAAGTATGGATGAACACCAACTCTATTGCCAAACTGATTGGGTTTGATTCCTAGCTCCACAACTTACTAGCTGTGTGAATTTGGTTGTAGAAGTTACTCAACCTTTCAGTGTTTCAATTTCCTCATCTGTAAAACTACTAATAATAGTACCTACCTCATGGGTTTGTTGAGGATTAAGTAAGCGAATATTCTGAAAATATTTAAAGCATAATGGCACATGGCAGCCATATTTATATGTTCATACTGTTCTTACTCTCCTGTTAAATTCTCTATCTCAATGAATAGCACCACCAAGCCTGAAACCTGGATGCCATTCCTGACCTCTCTCTCTTTCCCTTAGTCTCTCTTTTCAATTAAAGTCAAATCCTGGTAAATGTATCCCCTTAAATATGTAGTGAATGTCCCATTTTCACTTCCACTACCTTGATTCAGGCCACTATCATCTCTCACTTTGACTACTTCTGCATCCATCAAACTGGTCCTTAACTTTAGTCCAGTATTTTCCTCATGCTGTAGCCACAGTGATTTTTCTCTCCACACCTCTTCTCTACCTTCAAACACCTTCATTTTATTTTCTGACAAATATTAAAACAAAAATTTTTGTAGATATAGAAAAGCAGAAAGAAAATCACTTATAATATCATTACCCAGAGATAACCAGTGACTTTTTCTGGGATACATACTTTCTGGCTTTTTCTATACTAATTCTCACACATATTATAATATGGCATAGTCATTATTATATGTCTGATTTTCTTTTCTGAAACCTGGGCTTTAGTTGACAATATTGTGTATATCACTTCAGGGTAGAAAACAAAAATCTAAATATTAAAAAATTAGGGTCATACAGTCTCTTCAATAAGTGGTGTTGGGAAAATTGGATAGCTATGTGCAAAATAATGAAACTGGACCATCTTCTTATACCATATGCGAATATAAATTCAAATGGATTAAAAACCTAAGTGTAAGGCCTGAAACTATAAAAATTCTAGAAGAGAGCACAGGCATTAATGTTTATGACATCAGTTGTAGCAACATTTTTCTAGAGATGTCTCCTACGGCAAGAGAAATAAAAGCAAAAATAAGCTATTGGGACTACATCAAAATAAAAAGCTTCTGCATATCGAAGGAAACATCAACAAAATGAAAAGGCACCCTACTGAATGGGAGAAAATGTTTCCAAATGATATATTTGATGAAGAGTTAGTATTAAATGTATAAAGAACTTACATAACTCAACACCAAAAAAACTCCCAAATAATTCAATTAAAAATGGGCAGAAGAAATCAACAGAAATTTCTCCAGAGAAGATCCAGATGGACAATAGACACATGAAAAGATATTCAACATCACTCATCATCAAGGAAATGCAAGTCAAAAGTACAATGAGGTATCATTTCACACCTGACCAAATGGCTAAAAAAAAGAACACATGAAACAACAAACGTTGGCTAGGATACAGATAAAGGGGAACCTTCTTGTACTGTTGGGAATGCAAACTGGTGCAGTCACTGTGGAAGACATTATGGAGGTTCCTGAAAAAGTTAAAAGTAGAGCTGCCCTATGATCCAGCAATGGCACTACTGGATATTTATCCCCCAATATAAAAAAGCATTAATTCAAGGGGATACATGTACCCCTGTGTTTATTATGGCACTGTTTACAGTAGCCAAATTATAAAAGCAGCCTGCATCTATCGGCAGATGAATGGATAAAGAAGATATGGCATATGTATGCAATGGAATATTACTCAGTCATCAAAAAGAATGAAATTTTGCCATTTGTGACAGCATGGATGGAGCTGGAGTGTATTATGCTAAGCAAAATAAGTCAAGTCAGAGAAAGGCACATTCCATATGATATCACTCACAGGTAGTATGTAAGAAACAAAACAAACAAGCAAAGGAAGAAAAAAAAAAAGAGACAGGGGCGCCTGGGTGGCTTAGTCGGTTAAGCGTCCTACTTTCGCTTCGGTCATGATCTCGCGGTTCGTGGGTTCGAGCCCCGTGTCGGGCTCTGTGCTGACTGCCAGCTCAGAGCCTGGAGCCTATTTCCGAGTCTGTGTCTCCCTCTCTCTCTGACCCTCCCCTGCTCATGCTGTCTCTCTCTTTCTCTCTCTCCTAGAAATAAATAAAAAAAAAAAAAAGAGAGAGACGAACCAAGAAACAGATTCCTAACTACAAAGAACAAACTGATGGTTACCAGAGGGGAGGTGATTGGTGAGGGATGGGTGAAACAGGTGATGGGGATTAAAGAGTAGACTTATTATGATGAGTACTGAATAGTATACAGAATTGCTGAATCACTTATTGTACATCTGAAGCTAATATAACAGTGTATGTTAGGTTTACTGGAATTAAATAATAAAATAAAAATTAAAAGACAATAAAATAAAGCAAAATAAAGAAATACAATTTAAAAAAGTGTCATGGTATATTCAATTGCATGCAATACCCAAAATTTGTTTAGCAAGTTCATTATTAAATTTTTCTTAATGTTTTATTTATTTCTGAGAGAGAGAGAGAGAGAGAGAGGCAGCGTGAGCAGGAGGGTCAGAGAGAGAGGGAGATACAGAATCCGAAACAGTCTCCAGGCTCTGAGCTGGCTGTCAGCACAGAGCCCAACACGGGGCCCAAACCCACGAACTGCGAGATCATGACCTGAGCCGAAGTTGGACGCTCAACCGACTGAGCCACCCAGGCACCCCAACAAGTTCATTATTAATAGGCATTTAGGGAGCTTCCTTTCTCTTTTGCTGTTATAGACAACAGCAAATATTGTACAGTTTTGTCATAATTTTGTGTGATTATTTCTTTAGGACAAATTCCTAGAAGTGGAACTGCTGGATCAAAAGGAAGACAAAATACTATTGAGGAAGACTGTACCATTTTACATATTAATCAACAATATATGAGAGTGACCACTAGCCAAGAATGATTAGCATTATTCTTTTTAAATATAACATATAGTATATAATCAGTTTTAGTATGTAATTCTTAGATAACATGGGAGGCAGAACTTTTACATTTTTAGCTTACATGTTTCTTCCTTTATAAATTACCCTTTTGTGTAATTTGTCCACTTTTCTACCATTTTGCCTTTTTCATTGATTTGTAAGAATTAGTACAAAGTACAGAGTACAGGAAAGGATGAACTAAGCAGTCTGTGTGGTCCAAACTCTGCATATTTTAAGGAAAGGTTTGATCCTGTCCTGGTTCCTGAAAGATAACCTACAGCCTTGCAACATCCTGCCTTTTAAGAGTGTTTCTGTCTACTTGAAGCCTTGGGACAGATCAGAAAGTTTATGCCAAAATAGGATTTATAGTGGGATCCTTGGGCCATATGTGGTATCAGCTTGCCCTCTGGAAAGACTGGAGATTGAAGGTCAGCAACACAGGCAGTCAGCTATGCCTGCATGAACAACTTCCAATAAATACCCTGGACGCCAAGGTTTGGATGAGATTCCCCAGTTGGCAATATTGCATACGTGTTATTACATGTTACTTCTGGGAGGTTTTACATGCTATCTGCATGACTCTTATTGATAGAAGACAACTGGAAGCTTGCACCTGCTCTTTCCTGGACTCTACTCTACTTTCATTTTTTGTTGCTGATTTTAATCTGTATCTTTTCACTGTAATACTCATACTACTGTAAGTATAACAGTTTTGTTGAGTGCTGTGAGTACTTTTAGCAAATCTTTGAACCTAAGGGTAGTCTTGGGGATCCCTGAACACAGTCAACAGTGACTCCCTTGGTAAAACATAAATAACAAATGTAGTCTTCATGTTATCATATGTCTTTTATTCTTTGCTGTTTAAAAAAAAAGAGTTAATTTAAAATTTTTCTGCATCAAAAAATGACCCCCCCCCCCCAAGTGTAGATCTTAAGTTTATGTGAGGCTTTTGTTTGTTTTTTTCCTTACACAAGAAATTACTTCTCAGCCTTTTGGCTAAAATCAAGTGTTTTTTTTTTTTCTTACACAAGTTAATACATGTTCACACTTTTTTTACACATTCTACATGAAAACATAAATATTCAAAACATGGGAATATATTGAGTAAGATGTGAGTGACTTTCAACCCCTCTTCTCTATTCTACTTCCCTCTCTGGAAATAACTCATTGTCAGTCGTTTGGTGTACATCCTTTTCTGTGCATTTATGAACATAAATAATATAACCACATTCATACTTAACATGAGGCACATTGTACTATACACCATTGTTCTCCAGCATCCTTTATTCACTAAATGTCTTAGAGATCTTTCCTCATTTGTTAACTTCAAAATAAACCACCTTATTCTATTTTATAGAAGCACAGTATTCCACTGTATGGATCTATCATGATATATTTAAGCATATCCCTAGTGAATGTTTAAGCTGCACTTATTTCTCAATTACAAATAGTATTGAAATAAACATGTTTATATATACTTTTTAAACATTGTGTCCTGTGCAATTATTTCTGCAAGACCAATTCCAGAATGAAATTTCTGAGCCAGGGTGGGCTCATTTAACATTCTGGTAGGTACTGTCACACTACCATTCAAAGTGTCTTTCTTAATTTTACAACCGAGTCCTTCTCCTGGGCACTTCCCTCAACACCTTTTATCATCAATATTTTTATATTTTGCCAGTCTATTTTGTGAAAAATATCTGTCTTCATTTGCATTCTAGGGTTACTTATGAGGTTAAGCATCAGAAAATTTTTTTTTGTATTTTGGTTACTTGTATTCTATAAATTACCTGTGCATATCCTTTGCCCATTTTATTTTTTTCTTTCTGATGTTTCTTTTTTTTCCTTTTTTTTTTTTTTTTTGCTATTTACAGAGGCTCTTTACATATTATGGACATTAATACTTTGTTTCTTACACACGTTACACATTGTTCTTCATGTCTCTTGTTTTTAGCCCTTTGTTTTTTCTGAATACAGAAATTTAAATTTTGATGTAATCAAATTAATGAAGTTTTCCCAGCGGGTTTTGTATCATGTTTAAACAGTTTGGCATGGCCCTAGCACAATGTACAAGAGTGGATGGCAAAATAGTATGCAATATTAAGATCATAAACGGCTTTGAAGGCACTTCTAAAAAACTAGATTATCCTGATGGCAACAGGGAAACATAAAACTTTTCAACAACACAGTGACTTTCAACAAATATTCCCTCATTTAATAACTATCTATTGAGCACCTACTAAGTGCCATGATCAATTCTTTCTCTTAGAGAATTACAATTTCTGTACCTTTACATTTTTCACAATTTCAAATAAGTCAAAAGAAATAAGACGGTAATAAACCGTCAAAGGACATAGTTAAGGGGCATTTGTTCTGCCACATATTAAAACATACTTAACATTTAAAAAAGTGCAGAAACTGTCAGGAAACAGATCCGAGTATATACACGCCTGCAAAATGTAATAAAAGTGTCATTTCAATTCAGTGGGAAAATTATTCAATAGAAAATGGCAGGACAACTGGGAAAAAGGCACATTTCTATCCAACACCTGACAACAAATACCCATCATAATATAAGTACAAATGTAAAAAAGACATTTAAAAAAATCCTTTAAGAACATTAGAAAAAAGTAAAGGTTTAGGTTTTAATAACCTTCAGATGGGGAAAAACTTTCCAAAAAAATGATACCCACCCATTCCCACACAGCTAACAATTGCATAAGATACCAGAGGAAAATATGTTTATACTCTTGGGATAGGGCGGCCTTTCTGTCCAAGAAGTGGCGCGGGTCTCCGAGAAGGCCGAGGGCGCTGCAGGGGTCTCCGAGTGGAGCGCGGACCGCGACCGCTACCCGGGCACCCTCGGGCCGCCGCCCGCCCTCCCCCCTCGCCCGCCTCCGGGCCCCCGGCGCGCCGCACTCACCAACCTCCACAGACAAAGGGCGCTCCAGCCGGCTCCGCCCCCTGACGCCACCGCCGCCGGGCCCGACCTAGGCGGGACGGGGTGATGAGGGCCTCACAGCCCGAGCCAATGACGCCCAGCGGCTGGGTCCCCGGAGCTGGACCAGCCGCCAGCTCCAGGCCGGCTTTGACCACAGCCTTCCCGCGATGGCTACCGCTCCGCGCTGGCTCAGGCTCCCCGATACGCATGCGCCAGCGGCGCCCGAGGCGGACCGTTTCCCCCTCGCTGGACTCGGAACACCCGCCCGCTCCCGGACTCGGCTTTCTCCCCGGCAAGCGCTCAACCGGGAGGCGCGGCCCTGCGCCCCAGGCCTCGCAGACTTTTGCTTACCGGAGGCGGAGGTTGGGGTTGGGGGTACGAAAAGGGACGGCCGAGAACCCGCCCATAGTCCCTGCCAATCGGAAATATAGTCCGGCACTCGGTTTCCCCGCGGTGTAGCTGCTGTGTCCCAAGGCGAGGACGGAAGCCCTCCTCCTCCTCAGTCCTGGAATACCACCCCCGCCCCCCCGTTTGTATTGAGAGACTCAAAATATAATAATGATTGAATACAATTTTCTTTTTTGTAATACAGGTCTACTGATGAGAAGGATGAAATTCTTTTAATAGGGATAACATTTTGCTTAATTGGGGTTCAAAATGTTCTCCGTCACCAAAATCGATTGCTATTGTCGATCTGTTAATGCTAGTCTATAACTACATGTAACTGATTTCATCTTTGAAAACTTTTCGAATAGGTAGTTACTGTCAGATACTAACATTCACAAGGTTATGATTTAAACGGAACGTATTCATTGCTTGGAAGGCATTTATGGAATCCCATAATTTTCTTCTCTTTATATTTGCTTTTCAGCATGCGAAAAAGGGTAGATTAATCACTTCTAAATGAAGGTTAGGTGGCAGCTTCTCACTGCACAGTTAAATGGGTTGTAAAATACAGAAATATCCTTTGCAGTTGCATAGAGATTTTTAAAAGTTAAATTTTAATTCCAATGTAGTTAATATACAATGTTATATTAGTTTCAGGTGTACAATATAGTGATTCAATAGTTTTATATATTACTCAGTGCTCATCAAGATAAATGTATTCCTGTCCTTTTCATCTATTTTACTCATCCCCCAGCCACCTTCCTTCTGATAACTATCACCTTGTTCTCTATAATTAAGAGTCTGTTTCTTGGTGGCTAACAGACACATGAAACGATGCTCAGCATCCCTCCTCATCAGGGAAATACAAATCAAAACCACACTGAGCTACCACCTCATGCCAGTCAGAGTGGCTAAAATGAGCAAATCAGAGAACTATAGATGCTGGCGAGGATGTGGAGAAATGGGCACCCTCCTACACTATTGGTGGGAATGCGAACTGGTACAGCCCCTCTGGAAAACAGTGTGGAGGTTCCTCAGGAAATTAACAATAGAACTTCCCTATGACCCAGCAATAGCACTGCTAGGAATTTACCCAAGGGATACAGAAATGCTGATGCATAGGAGCACATGTACCCCAATGTTCATAGCAGCACTCTCAACAATAGCTAAAACATGGAAAGAGCCTAAGTGTCCGTCAATGGAAGAATGAATCAAGAAGATGTGGTTTATCTATACGATGGAATACTACATGGCAATGAGAAAGAATGAAATCTGGCCATGTGTAGCAACATGGATGGACCTTGAGGGTGTTATGCTGAGCGAAATAAGTCAGGCAGAGAAGGACAAATATCACATGTTTGTATGTATAGGAGGATTAGGAGGAACTTAACTGAGGAACAAGGGGGAGAAGAAGGGGGGAAATGGTGGGGGAAAGGGAGAGAGGCAAACCATGAGACACTCTTGAATGCTGAGAACAAACTGAGGACTGATGGGTGTGGGGAGGGGAGGGGGGAGACGTGCATGGAGGGGGGCACTTGTAGGGATGAGCACTGGGTGTTATATGGAAACCAACTTGACAAACTATTTGTAAAAAAAAAAAAAAAAAGTCTTGGTTAGTCTTTTTTCCCCCTTGTGCTGTTTGTTTTGTTTCTTAAATGTCATGTATGAATGAAATCATATGGCATTTGCCTTTCTTCGAATTGGCTTATTTTTCTCACTAGCTCCATCCATGTTGTTGTAAATGGCAAGATTTCATTGTTTGTTATGTCCTAGTAATAATCCATTGTGTATACATACCACTTCTTTATCCATTCATCAGTGGATGGACACTTCAGCTGTTTCCATAAAATGGCTACTGTAGAAAATGCTGCTATAAACATAGAAGTGCATGTCTCCATTTGAATTAGTGTTTTTGTATTATTTGGGTCAATAGTGCCATTGCTAAATCATAGGGTAGTTCTATTTTTAACTTTTTGAGGGAACTTCACTGTTTTCCACAGTGGCTGCAACACTGCATTCACACTAACAGTGTGGTAGGGTTCCTTTTTCTTCACATTCTTGCCAACCCTTGTTTCTTGTTTTTGTTTTTGTTTTGAGAGAGAGAGAGAGCACGAGCAGAGGAGAGGGGCAGACACAGAGAATCTTAAAAAGACTCCACCCTCATTGTGGAGCCTGATGTGGTGCTAAATCCTATGACCCTGGGATCATGATCTGAGCTGAAATCAAGAGTCAGATGCTAAACAAAATGAGCCACCCAGCCACCCTTCATGTGTTTTTTATTTTAGCCATTCTGGGGGCAGCTGGGTGGCTCAGTCACTTAAGCCTCTGACTTTGGCTCAGGTCATGATCCGGCAGTTCGTGGGTTCGAGCCCTGCGTTGGGCTCTGTGGTGACAGCTCAGAGCCTGAAGCCTGCTTTGGATTCTGTGTCTCCCTCTCTGTTTCTGCCCCTTCCCCGCTCGTACTCTGTCTCTCTGTCTCTTGAAAATAAATAAAATTAAAAAAAAAAATTATGTTAGCCATTCTGTTAGGTGTGAGGTCATATCTTATTGTAGTTTTGTTTTGCATTTCTCTGATGAGTGATGTTGAGCATCTTTTCATGTGTCTGTTGGCCATTTGGATGTCTTCTTTGGAAAAATGCATATTCATGTCTTCTTCTCATTTTTAAATTGGATTATTTGGTTTTAGAGCATTGAGTTGTATAAGTTCTTTATATATTTTGGATACTAACCCTTTATCAGATATGTTATTTGCAAATATCTTCTCCCATTCAGTAGGTTGCCATTTCATTTTGTTGATTATTTCCTTTGAAGTGCAGAAGCTTTTTATTTTGATGTAGTCCTAATAGTTTTTGCTTTTATTTCCCTTAATGCAGGAGACATATCTAGAAGAATGTTGCTACAGCTGATGTCAGAAACATTACTGCCAATTACAGAAGATTTTTATGGTGAAACGTCTCTCATTTAGGTCTTTAATCCATTTTGAACTTATTTTTGCGCACGATGTAAGGAAAGTGGACCAGTTTAATTATTTTGCATGTAGCTGAGCAGTTTTCCCAACACCATTTGTTGAAAAGACTAACTTTTTCCCATTGGATATTCTTTCCTGCTTTGTCCAAGATAATTGACCATATAGTTGTGGGTCCATTTCTAGGTTTTCTTTTCTGTTCAATTGATCTATATGTCTAGTTTTGTCCCAGTACCATACTGTTTTGATTATGACAGCTTTGTAATGTAATGTGAAATGTGGAATTGTGATACCTGCAGTTTTGGTTTTCTTTCTTTTAATTACCATAGCTATTAAGGGTCCTTTGTGGTTCCACTCCAATTTTAGGATTGTTGGTTCTATTTCTGTGACAAATGGTGTTGGTATTTTGATAGGGACTGCTCTAAATATGTAGATTGCTTTAGGTAGTATAGACATTTTTAACAATATTTGTTCTTCCAATTCATTAGCATGGAACGTCTCCAATTTTTCTCATCAGTGTTTTGTAGTTTTCAGAGCACAGGTCTTTTATATCTTCGATTAAGTTTATTCCTAGGTATTTTATTATTTTTGGTGCAATTGCTAGTGGGATTATTTTCTTAATTTCTCTCTCTGCTGCTTCATTTTTAGTATATAAAAGTGCAACAGATTTATGTATATCAGTTTTGTATCCTGGGACCTTACTAAATTCATTTATCAGTTTTAGTAGTTTTTTTTGGTATTTTCAGGTTTTCTATATATAGTATGTCGTCTGCAAATAGGGAAACTTTTACTTCTTCCTTACTGATTTAGATGGCTTTTATTTCTTTTTCTTGTCTGATTGCTGTGGCTAGGACTTTCAGTACTATATTGAATAAAGTGGTGAGAGTAGACTTCTTTGTTTTATTCCTGACATTGGGAGGAAAACTCTCAGTTTTTCACCATTAAGTATGATGTTCACTATGGTTTTGTCATATAAGGTCCTTATTATGTTGAGGTATATTTCCTCTAACCCTACTTTGTTGAGGGCTTTTATCATGAATGGATGTTGCAATTTGTCAAATGCTTTTTCTGTGTCTCTTGCAATGATAATATAGTTTTTATCTTTCCTCTTCTTGATGTGATGTATCATGTTGATTGACTCGTGAATATTGAACTACCCTTGCATACTGGGAGTAAACCCCATTTGATTGTGGTTAATAACTTTTTAAATGCATTGTTGGATTCTGTTTGTCAGTACTATATAAAGAGTTTCTGATGTATGTTCACCAGAGGTATCACCCTGTAGTTTGTTTGTTTGTTTAGTGGTGTCTTTATCTGTTTTGATATTAGGCTAATGCTAACCTGATAACAAATTTGAAAGTTTGGGGCACCTGAGTGGCTCAGTCAGTTAAGACTCTGACTTTGCCTCAGGTCATGATCTAACAGTCCGTGAGTCTGTGAGTTTGAGCCCCATGTCAGGCACTGTGCTGCCAGCTCAGAGCCTGGAGACTGCCTCAGATTCTGTGTCTCCCTCTCTCTCTGCCCTTCCCCCACTCATGCTCTGTCTCTGTCTCAAAAATGAATAAACGTTAAAAAAAATTTTTTTAAAGTTTCAAAGTTTTCCCTGCTCTTCTATTTTTTGAAATACTTTAAAAACAATAGGTACTAATTCATCTTTAAATGTTTGACAGAATTCATTTGTGTCACTGGTTGGTCCTGAGCTTTTGTTTGTTAGGAGTTTTTTGATTACTGATTCCATTTCATTGATAGTAATTGGTCTGCTCAAATTTTCTATTCCTTACTGCTTTGGTTTTGGTAGGTCACACTTTTCTAGGAGTTTATCCATTTCTTCTAAGTTATCAAATTTGTTGGCATGTAATATTTCATAATATTCTTTTACAATTCTTAGTATTTCTGTGGTGTTGTTATTTCTCCTCTTATTTCCTTGATTGTTTTTACCATGATTTTACCATGATTTATAATTATATATTTATACAGTAAGAAACAACTTTTGTTTGAGTCCTCCTTTTTTTATGTTTATTTATTTTTGAAGGAGAGAGAGAGAGAGAGAGAGAGAGAGACAAAGTGTGAGTAGGGTATGGGCAGAGAGAGAGGGAGACATAGAATCCAAAGCAGGCTCCAGACTCTATCAGCGCAGAGGCTCGAACTCACAAATGGGGCTTGAACTCATGAGCTAAAGTCAGATGCTTAACTGACTGAGCCACAGGATGCCTTCCTTCTCCGAGTCCTCTCTCTTTTTAATGAGTCTGGCTAAAGGTTTATAAATTTGATTTTTTTTTAAAGGACCAGCTCCTGGTTTCATTGATCTTTTTTTCTTTAAAAAAAGTCTATATTATTTATTTCTACTCTAATCCTTTCTACTGTTTTTAGATTTTCTTTGTTCTTATTCTAGCTCCCTTAGGTGTAAAGTTGGGTTGTTCATTTGAGATTTTTCATGCTTCCTGAGGTAGGCCTGCATTACCATAATTTTTCCTTCTAGAACCACTTTTGCTGCCACCCAAAGATTTTGAACCATTATATTTTTATTTTCATTTGTCTCTATGTATTTTTTAAAATTTCCTTTTGGTTTCTTTGTTGACCCATTCATTACTTAGTAGCATATTTTTCTTTTTCAAGTTTATTTATTTATTTTGAGAGTGGGGAGAGACAAAGAGGAAGGGAGAGAGAGAATCCCAAGCAGGCACCATGATGTTAGAACAGAGCCCGGCATAGGGCTTGAGCTGAGCCTAAATCAAGAGTCAGACACTTAACCAACTGGGGCACCAGACGTCCCTAATAGCATGTTTTTAATCTCCATGTATTTGTGGTCTTCTCAGATTTTGTCTTGTGGTTGACTTCTAGTTTCATAGCGTTGTGATCAGAAAAGATGCATGGTGACTTTGATCTGTTTGAATTTGTTAAGACTTGATTTATGGCCTAATATGTGATCTATTCTGGAGAATGTTCCATGTACACTTGAAAAGAATGTGTATTCTGCTGTTTTAGGTGAAATGTTCTGAATATATCTGTTAAATCTATATGGGTGAATCTGTCATTCACAGCCACTGTTTCATTTAAGATTTTCTGTTTGGGTGATCTGTCCATTGACATACATGGGGTGTTAAAATTCCCTACTATTATTGTATTGTATTGATTAGTTCCTTTATGTTTGTTATTAACTGTTTTATATATTTGGCTGTTCCCATATTTACATACATAAATATTTGCAATTGTTTAATCTTCTTTTTGGTTTGTCTGCATTATAATTATATGATGTCCTTTTTTTTTTATCTCTTGTTACAGTCTTTGTTTAAAGTTCACTTTATCTGATAGAAGTATTGCTAAAACAGCTTTCTTTTCATATCCATTGCATGACAATGTTTCTCCATCTCCTTTCTTTTTTTTTTTTTATTTTTTTTTTTAATGTTTTATTTATTTCTAGGAGAGAGAGAGAGACAGCGTGAGCAGGGGAGGGTCAGAGAGAGAGGGAGTCACAGACTGAAACATGCTCCAGGCTCTGAGCTGGCAGTCAGCACAGAGCCCGACGCGGGGCTCGAACCCACGAACCGCGAGATCATGACCCAAGCGAAAGTCGGACGCTTAACCGACTAAGCCACCCAGGCGCCCCTCCATCTCCTCACTTTCAATATGCATATGTCTTTAGGTCTGAAGTAAGTTTGTTTAAGGCAGCATATAAATGTGTCCTTTTTTAAAATCCATTCTGTCACCCTATGTCTTTGTTTTAATTTTATTCTATTTTATTTAAATGTTTATTTTGAGAGGGAGAGAGGCAGAGAGAGAGGAAGAGGGAGAGAATCCCAAGTAGCCCCTGTGCTGTCGATACAGAGCCTGATGTGGGCTCAAACTCCCAAACTGTGAGATCATGATCTGAACCAAAAATAAGTCAGACACTTAACTGGGTGAGCCACCCAGTGCCACTGTCTTTGTTTTTAATATTTATTTATTTATTTAGAGAAAGAGAGAATACACATGCATGTATGTGCATACAAGTGGGAGAGGGGAAGAGAGAAATGAGAGAGAATCCTAGGCAGGCTCCATGATGTCAGCACAGGGCCCAATCTCACCACTTTAAGATCATGACCTAAGCCAAAATCAAGAATCAGATAATACACTAACTGAGCCACTCAGGAGCTCTATGCTTTGTCTTTTGATTGGAAAATTTAGCCCATTTGTATTCAAAGTAATTATTGATAGGTATATATTTGTTGCCATTTTGGTAACTTATTTTATGGTTGTTTTTATAGTTCTTCTCTGTTCCTTTCATCTCTTTCTCTCTTCTGTCATAATAAGTTGATTTCTTTAGTGATATATCTTGATTACTTTCTCTATTTTTTGCATATCTATTACTAGTTTTTGATTAGTGGTTACCAATCATTTTTGTATATAACATCTTCTGCATTTAGCAGTCTATGTATATTTTTTAATTTAAATTTTAGTTAGCATACAGTGAAATATTGATTTCAGGAATTGAATTCAGTGATTCATCACTTACATATAACAGCCAGTGCTCATCATAACAAGTTCCCTTCTTAATAACCATCACTCATCTAGCCCATTCCTCACCCACCTTCCTCCACCAGCCCTCAGTTTGTTCTTTATTGTTAAGAGTCTCTTGTAGTTTGGTTTCCGTCTCTTCTATTTTTCCCCACTTCCCATGTGTTCATTTGATTTGTTTCTTAAATTCCACATCTGAGTGAAATCATGTGGTATTTGTCTTTCTTATGACTCATTTCATTTAACATAATACACTTTAGCTCCGTGTATTTTATGTTTTTTGGTGCAATTGTAAATGGGATTGATTCCTAGATTTCTCTTTCTGTTGCTTCATTGTTGGTATATAGGAATGCAACTAATTTCTGTGCATTGATTTTATATCCTGTGACTTTGCTGAATTCATGAGTCAGTTGAAGCAGTTTTTTGATGGAATCTTTTGAGTTTTCCATATAGAGTATCATGTCATATGCAAAGAGTAAAAGTTTGATCTCCTCCTGGCCAATTTGGATGCCTTTTATTTCTTTGTGTTGTCTGATTGCTGAGGCTAAGACTTACAGTACTATGTTGAATAAAAAACAGGGATATCCCTGTCTTGTTTCTGACCTTAAGGGGAAAGCTCTCAGTTTTTCCCCATTGAGGATGATATTACCGTTGGGTGTTTCATATATGGCTTTTATGATCTCAGGGTATGATCCTCCTATCCCTACTTTCTTAAGGGTTGTTTTTTTTTAATCAAGAAAAAATGCTGTAATTCTAGAAAAAAAAAGAAAAAATGCTGTATTTTGTAAAATTTTTCTCTGGATCTATTGAGAGGATCATGGGTTCTTGTACTTTTTTTTAATTGATGTGATGAATCACATTGATTGTTTTGTGGATATTGAACCAGCCCTGCATTGCAGATATAAATCCCACTTGCTCATGGTGAATAATTTTTTTAATGTATTATTGTATCCAGTTGGCTAATATCTTGTTGAGGATTTTTGCATACATGTACATCAGGGAGATTGGTCTATAGTTCTCCTTTTTAGTGGGGTCTTTGTCTGGTTTTGGAATCAAGGTAATGATTTCTTCATAGAAAGAGTTTGGAAGTTTTTCTTCCATTTCTACTTTCTGGAACAGCTTCAAGATAATAGGTGTTAACTCTTCCTTAAATGTTTGGTAGAATTCCCCTGGAAAGCCATCTGGCCCTGGACTCTTGTTTTTTGGGAGATTTTTGATTACTAGTTATATTTCTTTGCTGGTTATGGGTCTGTTCAAATTTTCTATTTCTTCCTGTTTTAGTTTTGGTAGTTTATATGTTCCTAGGAATTTGTCCATTTCTTTGTCATTTGTTGTGTATAATTGAGCATAATATTACCTTATTACTGTTTTTATATCTGCTGTGTTGGTTGTGATCTCTCCTCTTTCATTCTTGATTTTATTTATTTGGGTCCTTTCCTTTTTCTTCTTGATCAAACTGGCTAGGGGTTTATCAATTTTGTTAATTTTTTCAAAGAACCAGCTTCTGGTTTATTGAGCTGTTCTACTGTTTCTTTGGTTTCAATAGCATTGATTTCTGCTCTAATCTTTATTATTTCCTGTCTTCTGCTGGTTTTGGGTTTTATTTGCTGTTCTTTATCCAGCTCTTTGAGGTGTAAGGTTAGGGTGTGTATCTGAGACCTTTCTCCCTTCTTTAGGCAGGCCTGGATTGCTACATACTTCCCTCTTATGACTGCCTTTGCTGTGTCCCAGAGGTTCTGGGCTTGCTGTTATCATTTTCATTGGCTTTCATGTACTTTTTAATTTCCTCTTTTAACTTCTTGGTTAGCCCATTCATTCTTTAGTAGGATGTTCTTTAGTCTCCAAGTATTTGTTTTCTTTCCAAATTTTTTCTTGTAGTTGATTTAGAGTTTCATAGCATTGTGGTCTGAAAAGTATGCATGGTATGATCTTGATCTTTTAGTACTTGTTGAGGGCTGATTTGTGTCCCAGTATGTGATCTATTCTGGAGAATGTTCCATGTACACTGGAGAAGAATATATATTCTGCTGCTTTAGGATGAAACGTTCTGAATATATCTATTAATTCCATCCAGTCCAATGTGTCATTCAAAGCCATTGTTGGGGCACCTGGGTGACTCGGTTGGTTGTTTCCAGCTTTGGCTCAGGTCATGATCTCATGGTTCATGGGTTTGAGCCCCACGTCAGGCTTTGTGCTGACAGCTAGCTCAAAGCCTGGAGCCTATTTCAGATTCTGTATCTCCCTCTCTCTGACCCTCCAAAGCTCACTCTCTCTCTCTCTCTCAGAAATAAATAAAACACTTAAAAAAAATTTTTAAAGGCAAAGCAATTGTTTCCTTGTTGATTTTCTGTTTAGATAATCTGTCCATTGCTGTAAGTGAGGTGTTGAAGTCCCCTACCATTACAGTATTATTATCAATGAGTTTCTTTGTTTGTGATTAATTGATTTATACATTTGTGTGCTTCCACACTTGAAGCATAAATGTTTACAATTGTTATGTCTGCTTGGTGGATAGACCCCTTAATTATGATATAATGCCCTTTTCTTCATCTCTTGTTATAGTCTTTATTTTAAAGTCTTGATTGTCTGATATAAATATGGCTACTCTGGCTTTTTTTTGGCGACCATTAGCCTGATACATGGTTCTCCACCCCCTTACTTTCAATCTGAAGTTGTCTTTAGGTCTAAAGAGTAGGTCTAACAGCATATACATGGATCTTGTTTTCTTATCCATTCTGTGACCCTATGTCTTTTGATTGGAGCATTTAGTCCATTGGCCTTTAGAATGAGTACTAAAAGATATGAATTTATTGCCATTATGTTTCTTATAGACTAGAAGTTTCTGGTGGTCTTCTCTGGTCCTTTCTAGTCTTTGTTGCTTTTGGTCTTTTTTTTTTTTTTCCATCCTTTTCCTCCTCAGAGAGTCCCCTTTACAATTTCATGCAGGGATGGTTTAGTGGTCATGAACTTCTTTAATTCTCATTTGTCTGGGAAATTTTTATCTCTCCTATACTTTTAATGACAACCTTGCTGGATAAAGAATTTTTGGCTGCATATTTTTCCAATTCAGCATATTGAATATATCCTGCCACTCCTTTCTGGCCTGCCAAGTTTCTGTGGATAGGTCTGCTGCAAACCTCATCTATCTTCCCTTGTAGGTTAAGAACTTTGTTTTTCCCTTGCTGCTTTCATGATTCTTTCCTTACCTGAAAATTTTGTGTATTTGACTATGATATGCCTTGTTGATGGTCGGTTTTTGTTGAATCTTATGAGATCTTCTGTGCTTCCTGGATTTTGATATCTGTGTCTTTCCCCAGATTAGGAAAGTTTTCCTCTAAGATTTGCTCACATAACACTTCTATCCCTTTTTCTCTCTCTTCATCTTCTAGGACCCCTATGGTTCTGATGTTGTCTCTTTTTAATGGGTCACTGATTTCTCTTATTCTTAAATTGTGCTATTTTGCTTTAGTCTCCCCTTTTTTTTCCTGCTTCATTACTCTCCGTAAGTTTGTCCTATATATTGCTGATTGGCTGCTCTGCCTCATCTATCCTTGCTGCCGTGGCATCCATTCAAGATTGTAGCTAAGTTATAGAATTTTTAAATTTTATCCTGACTAGATTTTACTTCTTTTATCTCCATAAAGAAGGATTCTAATCTATTTTCAACCCCCGCTAGTATTTTTATTATCATGATTCTAAATGCTGTTTCAGACAATTTGGTTGTATATGTATTGATTAAGTCCCTGGCTGTCATTTCTTCCTGCTCTTTCTTTTGGGGTGAATTCCTTCATTTCAACATTTTGAAGGAAGAAAAGGAATTAATAAGGTAAAAAAAACCTAAAATTAAAAAATTAAAAACAACACACACACACACACACACACACACACAATCAAATAAATGATGCTAGATCCTAGGTGTGTTTTGGTCTGGTTATTGAAAGGAGCTTGATTGATTAGAGAAAAAGGGATGGGGGGAGGAAAATGTTTGAAAATTTGAGAATATGAATACAATGAAATTGAATAAATTGAAATTATGGAAGTAAAATAGAATTTGAAAAGTTTACAAAAAAGTATAAAATAGAAAAAATAAAAATATTTTTAATAAAATTTGAAAATAAAAATATTTTATTTTGGTATTCAAGTAAAAGAAAAGAAAATTGAATAAATGGACCTGCAAACAGATTGAAATATAATTGATATTACATTGTTTTCCCCCAGAAGTCAAACTATGAAGCACTTTATAGTCTGTAAACTAAGCAGGAGGGGAGATTGTGGTGTTCCTGAAGAGAAAGTTGGCCCAGATGGGTAGGGCTTAGTGTAATGGCTCCGTTCTCTACTAAGTGGTGCTGCTTAGCTTACTGGGGTTGATTGATGTGGTGCCTATAGGTATGTATGCACATGCATGGACAGAATGAAAATGGCATCACCCAGCTATCCAGTCTCTAGTATCAGAACTCTGTGCTCTCCTCAACCAGCAATCATACACCCGTACTTTATCTCTGGCTTCTGTCCACCCCCTGCTTTTACTGTCCATGACCAAGCTGTCAGATTGCCAGACAGGACCTCCCTCTTGAGTTTTATCTCGCATGTGACTGTATTTCCTGACCCCTCACTTCTGAGGGACTGTAGCTTTGACCTACTCAGAGCCTCTGGGGGAGGATCTGACAAAGCAATAGCCAGATGCCAGCCACACCCAGGAATATTTGCGGCACCATGCTGCTGCCAATGCCCAGACACTGTGGCTGGCTGCCAGCTTGTCCCATAAATAGTTTACTGGATCAGGTAGCAGCAGTATTTCAGGGATTATGGAAAAATCACAACACACATCTGGCAGCAGCTTCCTCCTTAACGTCCTTGTTCCAGCACCAGTGAATGTGCCTGAGGACCTTCCAGACTCCACTCTGCTCCCGGGAATTTTCCCCTTCCAGCAGAGCACCGCCAGGTATTGAGCTGTGGAGTTTCAGACTCTACACTCGCCCTGTTTATAGAGTCTTAATGGAATTTAAACCTCTCCTTTCTCTTTTCTCCCTTTTTATAGTTCAGTCTCTGTGGCTGTTTCCACTTTTTCACTTTCTCTCCAGCTCCTTTTGTGGGGGGTGCTTTCCCCATACTCTCCCCCCATTTCTGTCCTCTCTCTCCAAGCAAAAACAGCTCCCTGCCTTCTGCAGCTTCTCTCTCCCCCAGTTCACCTCTCCATGCTGTGTACCTGCTGGGTTCTGTGGTTCCGGTTGTGCAGTTTGTTGTGTTAATCCTCAAATCAGTTTTGTAGGTGTGCAAGATGGTTTAGTGTTGACCCAGCTGCACTTCATGGATGCGAGATGGAAAAAAACTTCCACTGTTCCGCCACCTTGGCTTCTCTTTTGGTTGCCTTTTAGTTTTGCTGATTGTTTCCTTCGCTGTGCAGAAGATTTTTATTTTGATGAGGTCCCAATAGTTCATTTTTGCTTTCGTTTCCCTTGCCTCCAGACTCGTGTTGAGTACAAAGTTGCTGTGGCTGAGGTCAAAGAGGTTGTTACCTGCTTTCACCTCTAGGATTTTGATGGCTTCCTGTTTTACATTTAGGTCTTCCATCCATTTTTAGTTTCTTTTTGTGTATGATGTAAGAAAGTGGTCCAGGTTCATTTTTCTGCATGTCGCAGTCCAGTTTTCCCAGCACCATTTGCTGAAGAGACTGTCTTTATTCCATAGTATATTCTATCCTGCTTTGTCAAAGTTTAGTTAGCCATATGTTTTGGGTCCATTTCTGGGTTCTCTATTCGGTTCCATTCATCAGAGTGCCTGATTTTGTATCGTGAGTCATAGAGTAATTCCATTTTTAATTATTTGAGGAAACTCCACACTGTTTTCCAGAGTGGCTGCTCCAGTTTGCATTCCCACTCACGTTGCAATAGGTTCTCCTTTCTCCACATCTTTACCAATATCTGTTGTTTCCTGAGTTGTTAATTTTAGTCACTCTGACTAGTGTGAGGTGGTATCTCATTTTGGTTTTGATTTGTATTTCCCTCATGATGAGTGATGTTGAGCATCTTTTCATGTGTCTGTGAGCCATCTGGATGTCTTCTTTGGAAAATTGTCTATTCATGTCTTCTGCCCCTTTCTTAATAGGAGTATTTGTTTCTTGGGTGTTGAGTTTAAGAAGTTCTTTATAGATTTTTGATATTAACCCTTTCTCATACGTCATTTGCAAATATCTTCTCCCATCCCATCTTTTTAGTTTTGTTGATTGTTTCCTTCGCAGTGCAGAAGTTTGTATTTTGATGAAGCCTCAATTGTTCATTTTTGCTTTTGTTTGCTTTTGGAGACAGGTCAAGTAAAATGTTCCTGAGGCCAAGGTCAAAGAGGTTGTTGCTTGTTTTCTTGTGTAGGATTTTGATGGTTTCCTGTCTCACATTTAGGTCTTTCATTCATTTTGAATTCATTTATGTGGACTGTGTAAGAAACTGGTCTAGTTTCCTTCTTCTGCATGTTGCTGCCAGTTCTCCCAGCACCTCTTGCTAAAGAGATTGTCTTTTTTCCATTGGATACTCTTTCCTGCTTTGTTGAAGATTAGTTGGCCATACATTTTTGGGTCCAATTCTGGTTCTCTATTCTATTCTATTGGTCTACGTGTCTGTTTTTGTGCCCATACCAAACTGTCTTGATGATTCCAGCTTTGTAGTAGAGGCTATAGTCTGGGATTGTGATGCCTCCTGCTTTGGTTTTCTTTTCAACATTACCTTGACTATTCAGAATCTTCTGTGGTTCCATACAAATTTTAGGATTGTTTATTCTAGCTCTAAGAAGAATGCTGGTGCTATATTGGTTGGGATTGCATTGAACGTGTAGATTGCTTTGGGTAGTACTGGCATTTTAACAATATTTATTCTTCCAATCTATTAGCATGGAATGCTTTTCTATTTGTGTGTGTGTGTGTGTGTGTGTCTTCTTCAACTTATTTCATAAGCTTTCTATAGTTTTCAGCATATATATCTTTTACATCTTTGGTTAGGTTTATTCCTAGGTATTTTATGGTTCTTGGTGCAATTGCAAATGGGATCAGTCTCTTGATTTCTCTTTCTGTTGCTTTATTATTGGTGTATAGAAATGCAACTGATGTCTATACATTGATTTTGTACCCTGCGACATTGCTGAATTCATGTATCAGTTCTAGCAGCCTTTTGGTGGAGTCTTTCAGGTTTTCCATGTAGAGTATCATGTCATCTGCGAAAAGTGAGTATTTGACTTCTTCTTTGCCAATTTTGATGCCTTTTATTTTATTTTTGTTGTCTGATTGCTGATGCTAGGACTTCCTAACAACAGTGGGGAATGTGGACATCCCTGCTGTGTTCCTGAACTCAGGGGGGAGGGCTCTCAGTTTTTCCCCTTTGAGGATGTTATTAGCTGTGGGCTTTTCATTTTTTTAATTTTTTTTTTAGTGTTTTTTAAAAATTTATTTCTGAGAGAGACAGTGTGAGCAGGGGAGGGTCAGAGAGAGAGAGAGGGAGATACAGAATCTGAAGCAGGCTCCAGGCTCTGAGCTAGCTGTCAGCACAGATCCCAACACAGGGCTTGGACCCACAAACCATGAGATCATGACCTGAGACGAAGTCGGACGCTTAACTGACTAAGCCACCCAGGTGCCCCTAGCTGTGGGCTTTTCATATACGACTTTTATGATGTTTAGGTATGTTCCTTCTATCCCAACATTCTTGAAAGTTTTTATTAAGAAAGGATGCTGTATTTTTTCTGCATCTATTGACAGGAATATGTGGATCTTATTCTTTCTTTTATTAATGTGATATATCACATTGAGTGATTTGTGAATATTGAACAATTCCTGCAGCCCAGGAATGAATCCCACATGATCATGGTGAATAATTCTTTTTATATGCTGTTGAATTTGATTTGCTAGTATCTTGCTGAGAACATTTTCCATGTTCATTAAGGATATTGGCCTGTAATTCTCCTTTTTTTATGGGGTCTCTGTCTTGTTTGGGAATCAAGGCAATGCTGGCTTCATAGAATGAGTCCTGAAGTTTTCCTTCCATTTCTATTTTTTGTAGCAGCTTGAGAAAGATAGGTATTAACTCTGCTTTAAATGTCTGGTAGAATTTTCCTGGAAAACCATCTGGCGCAGGACTCATATTTGTTGGGAGATTTTTGATAATTGACTCAATTTCTTTACTAGTTATGGGTCTGTTCAAATTTTCTATTTCTTCCTGTTTGAGTTTTGGTAGTGTATGGGTGTCTAGGAATTTGTCCATTTCTTCCAGGTTGTCCAGTTTGTTGGCATATAATTTTTCATAGTATTCTCTGATAATTGCTTATATTTCTGAGGGATTGGTTATAAATCTATTTTCATTCATGATTTTATCTATTTAGGTCCTCTATCTTTTCTTTTGAGAAGTCTAGCTAGGGGTTTATCAATGTTTCTTTTTTCAAAATGCCAGGTCTTAGTTTCATTGATTGTTCTACTGTTTTTTGTTTTTTTTTTTTAACTCTATATTGTTTATTTCTGCTCTTATCTTTATTATTTCTTTTCTCCTGCTGGCTTTGAGGTTTCTTTTTTGTTCTGGTTCCAATTCCTTTAGGTGTGCTGTTAGATTTTGTTTGGGGATTTTTCTTGTTTCTTGAGATAGGCCTGGATTGTGATGTATTTTCTTCTTAGGTCTGCCTTTGCTGCATCCCAAAGGGTTTAGACTGTCATGTGTTCATTTTCATTTGTTTCCATATATTTTTTAATTCCTTTAATTGTCTGGTTGACCCATTCTTACTTTAGTAGGATGTTCTTTAACCTCCATGCATTTGGAGGTTTTCCAGACTTTTTCCTGTGGTTGATTTCAAGTTTCATAGCATTGTGATCTGAAAATGTGCATGGTATGATCTCCATATTTTTATACTTGATGAGGGCTGATTTGTGTCTTAATATGTGATCTATTATGGAGAATGTCCCACGGGCACTGGAAAAGAATGTGTATTCTGCTGCTTTAGGATGAAAAGTTCTGAATATATCTGTCAGGTCCATCTGGTACAGGGTATCATTCAGGGCCATTGTTTCTTTATCAATTTTCTTTCTGGATGATCTGTCCATTGCTGTAAGTGGGATATTAAAT
Source organism: Hyaena hyaena (assembly GCF_003009895.1). NCBI lineage: Eukaryota > Metazoa > Chordata > Mammalia > Carnivora > Hyaenidae > Hyaena > Hyaena hyaena. The sequence continues at coordinate 327,232 of NW_024080767.1, forward strand.
TCTCCTGCAATTACCACATTCTTACCAATAGGATTGCTTATGTTTGTGATTACTTTTATATATATATATATTTGGGTGTTTCCGAATTTGGTGCATAAATATTTGTAATTGTTAGCTCCTCTTGATGGATAGACTGTGTAGTTATGATATAATCCCCTTCTTGTTACAGCCTTTAGTTTAAAATCTAGTTTGTCTGTTATAAGTATGCTACTCCAGCTCTCTTTTGACTTCCAGAAGTGTGATAGATAGTTCTCCACCCCCTCACTTTCAATCTGAACATGTCTTCTGGTCTAAAATGGGTCTCCTGTAGACAGCAAATAGATGGGTCTTGTTTTTTTGTTTTCGATACTCTATGTCTTTTGATTGGAGCATGTAGTCCAATGTAGTATTATTAATGAAAGATATGGATTTAGAGTCATTGTGTTATCTGTAGGTTTCACGCTTGCAATAATGGCTCTAGTCCTTTGTGGTTTTTGCAACATTCCACCCAAAGAGTCCTCCTTAGGATATATTGTAGGGATGGTTTAGTGGTGATGAATTCCTTCAGTTTTTATTTGTCTGGGAAAATCTTTATCTCCCCTTCTGTTCTGAATGACAGCCTTGCTGGATAAAGGATTCTTGGCTGCATATTTTTCCTATTCAGCACATTGAAAATTTCCTGCCATTCCTTTCTGGCCTGCCAAGTTTCAGTAGATTGATTTGCTACTACCCTTATGTGTCTATCCTTGTAGGTTAAGGCTCATTTGTTCCTAGCTGCTTTCAGAATTCTCTCTTTATTTTTGTATTTTGTCAGTTTCACTATGATATATTGTACAGAAGATCGATCCAAGTTACATCTGAAGGGAGTTCTCTGTGCCTTTTGGATTTGAATGTCTGTTTCCTTCCCCAGACTGGGGAAGTTCTCAGTTATGATTTGTTCAGGTACTCCTTCAGCCCCTTTCTCTCTCTTCTTCTTCTTTGGAACTCCTATAATATGGATATTATTCCATTTCATTGAATCACTTACTTCTCTAATTTTTCCCTTGTGATCCAGAATTTTTTTAATCTCTTTTTGCCAACTTTGTCTTTTTCCATAACTTTATAATCTATTTCACCTATTCGCCCCTCTGCCTCTTCAATCTTCGCTGTCACCACCTCAAGTTTATTTTGCACCTCATTTACACCATTTTTAAATTCATCATGATTATTTTTTAATTCCTTGATCTCTACAGAATAGATTCTCTGCTGTCTTCTATGCTTTTTTTCAAGCCCCATGGTTAATCTTATGACAATTATTCTAAATTCTTTTTCAGTTACATTGTTTATATCTGTTTTGATCAATTCTTTAGCTGTAATTTCTTTCTGGAATTTCTTTTGAGGAGAATTCTTCCATTTCATCATTTTGGCCAGTTTTCTGTCCCTTATGAGTTTTAAAAGCTTGTTATGTGCCCTGTACGTGCAAGCACTACTATATCAAAGAATGGTCATACACTGGCCCTTCAGGAGGTGTTTTTGGAGTGTGTTACTTGCTCTCTCTTGTTGTGACTCTGATTGCTTTATCTCTCTACTCATAGTGATGTTTGGACCTTTCATCAGGTGTGCTTTGATTTGTTCACTGAGGTAGCCCTGGAAAAGAAAACAAATGAACAAACAAACAAACAAAAAACAGAAACGAAAACAAAAACAGCCACTACAGCAAAACAATGGAGTGATGTTGTTGCTAATGGAAGAGGCCTTATCCCATACAAAGAGAGATATAACAGGGGTGGGGAAAAAGAACAGAAAAGAAAATTGACCAGGCAGAGAAACTCTATGACTTAATCCAGAGAGAGAGGGGAAAATAAAGAAGGAGATATAGAACAGGCATAAAGAGAATGAATTAAATATGTCTGCTTAAACAAATGAACAACCAAAATTACCAGACTAGAGGAGGGAAGAATTAAGAAGGAGAAAAGGAAGAAAGAAAAAAGGAAGAAAGAAAAAATATTATATATGTAATATATATTATTATAAATAAACATTATATATATTATATATATAATAAGAATTGTCCAAGTATTAAATTAGAAAATGCATTATTATAAATAAATATTATATATAAGATATATAAATATATAAGATAAAATAAATAATATAGATAAAATAAACATATAAATAAATATTATATATAAATATATATAAAATAAGAATTGTCCGAGTATTAAATTAGAAAATGCAAAACCACTGGGTGCCTTGGAACTGGTGTCCGTGCTGGTCTGGAGGATGGTGTCTGGTTTGTCAGCGTCAATCCCACTCTTGTAGATAAGCAGTTAACCAGGTGCACAGGGGCCTGGTTTGGTGTAGGCGGGTCCAGCCTCTACTCTGGGCCCTCTGTCTGTTCTGTAAAGCCCCGCTTTGTTTGTGATGGGGAGAAAAATGGCGATACCACAGTCTCTCCTCCACAGACCAGGTGTCCGAAACCACTCTCTTCAGGCTGTCATCACAGTGCTGTCAGTGTGAATGAGGCTGTTTGTCCTGCTCCATAGATTCCTGCACCACCTGGCACTCGGCTGGGATTTACACCTTAAAGGGTTCTGCTCCATGCACCAGTACTCGGGGAGTGCTGCTCCATGTTGCCAATATACTGTCTCTGGCTGGGGGACACAGGCAGTCTTTGTTCTTTGAATGGTTATATACTTTCCATGGCACTCCAGGGAGGGGATTGCTTTCTCCCACTGTGGACTGCACCTCTGAACTAGTTACTGAGCCCAGGGCTGGCTCCCCTACTCTCCAGGTGCATGAACTAGACAGCTGGCCTCAGTCTGGAGGAAGCACTGCAGTTAGAGTTTGGATCTTTCTCCATCCTGGTCCATGGTTTTTCTCTTGTTCAGATACAGTCCTATGCTTCCTCAGCCTCTCTTTCTCTTCCCTTTGTCTCTTCGTGGATGGGGATCCCTCCCCCCATGCCTACATGTCTTGAACCCACAACAGTGAGATCATGACCTGAGCAGAAGTCAGATATTCAAACAACTGAACCACCCAGGCACCCCTCGTGAATGACTTTTTAAAATATATTGGTGGATTTGATTTGCTAGCATTTTATTGAGAATTTTTCTTTTCACGTTTGTCAGGAATACTGGCCAGTAGTTTTCATTTTTAGTGGAGTCTTTATCTGGTTTTGGTACCAGGCTAATGCTGGTCTCAGAGAATGAATTTGAAAGTATTCCTCTCTTTTCTATTTTTTTTGGAATAGTTTGAGAATAGGTATTAAATCTTCTTAATTATTTGGTAGAATTCACCTGTGAAGCTACCTGGCCCAGGACTTCTGGTTTTGGAGAGCTTATTGATTACTGATTCAATTTCTTTGCTGGTTATTGTTCTATTCACGTTTTCTATTTCTTCCTGTTTCAGTTTTGGTAGTTTACATGTTTCCAGGAAAGTATCTATTTCTTCCCAGTTGTCCAATTTTTTGACACATAGTTTTTCATAATCTCTGGTAATTGTATTTCTGTGTATTTCTCCACACCCACCCACCAAATTTTAAAGTTTATATAGAAACCTAAACTGGGTTTGATCGCATATACTTTCCAGATGATCTTAATGTCACATCATTATCTCACAGTTATGTATCTCCTTAGGGCAGCTTTTGGAAATGTAAAAGGCAAATGGAATGCATATTTCAAGGACAAAGGAGTTGAGAAGCTTCTGATTACTGGGGTCCAATTCATCGGTGCACTGGTAGTCACATCCTCTCAATGACCTTCCCTAGCAAGCATCTTCTTGGAGTATATAACATTAGAGCACAAGCTGAAAGAAGTGAAAGCATAAGCCATGTGAAGGTCTGGGAGAAGAGGATCCCAGAGACAACACCAAATGCTGGCAAGAATGTGGGGCAACAGGGGTAGTCATACATTGCTAGTAGGAATACAAAATTATACAATCACTTTAGAAAACATTTTGGTAGTTTCTTACAAAATTAAGCATAATCTTACCATCCAATTAGCAATTGTGCTCCTTGGCATTTACCCAAAAGAGTTGAAAATATCCACTCAAAACAAAACAAAACAATGGGCCAATCAGGCAATTAGAGATGAAATTAAAAAATATATGGAAACAAATGAAAATGAAAACACAACAATTCAAAATCTATGGGATGCGGCCAAGGCAGTCCTAAGAGGAAAGTACATTGCTCTCCAGGCCGATTTCAAGAGATTAGAAAAAGCACAAGTCCAAAATCTAACAGCTCACCTAAAGGAGCTAGAGGCAGAGCAACAAGAAAGCCCTAAACCCAGTAGAAGAAGAGAAATAGTAAAAATTAGAGCAGAAATAAACAACATAGAGACCAAAGAAACAATTGAACAGATCAATGAAACCAAGAGTTGGTTTTTTGAAAAAGTAAACAAAATTGACAAACCTCTAGCCAGGCTTATCAAAAAGAAAAGAGAGAGCACCCAAATAGACAAAATTATGAATGAAAATGGACTTATTACAACCAACCCCTCAGAAATACAAGCAATTATCAGGGAATACTATGAAAAATTATATGCCAACAAATTGGACAACTTAGAAGAAATGGACAAATTCCTAAACACACACTCACTACCAAAATTCACACGGGAAGAAATAGAAAACCTGAACAGACCCATAACGAGTGAAGAAATCGAATCAGTGATCAAAAATCTCCCAACAAATAAGAGCCCTGGACCTGATGGATTCCCTGGGGAATTCTACCAGACATTTAAAACAGAATTAATCCCAATTCTTCTCAAGCTATTCCAAAAAATAGAAGTCGAAGGAAAACTCCCAGACTCATTTTATGAAGCCAGCATCACTCTGATTCCCAAGCCAGACAGAGATCCAACAAAAAAAGAGAACTATAGGCCAATATCCTTGATGAATACGGATGCAAAAATTCTCAACAAGATAATTGCAAATTGAATCCAGCAGCATATCAAAAGAATCATCCACCAAGATCAAGTGGGACTCATTCCTGGGTTACAGGGCTGGTTCAACATTCGCAAATCAATCAATGTGATACATCATATCAATAAAAGAAAAGATAAAAACCATATGATCCTGTCAATAGATGCAGAAAAAGCATTTGACAAAATACAGCATCCCTTCTTAATAAAGACTCTCGAGAAAGTTGGGATAAAAGGAACCTACTTAAACATCATCAAAGCCATCTATGAGAAGCCTTCAGCTAACATCATCCTCAATGGGGAAAAACTGAGAGCTTTCCCCCTGAGATCAGGAACACGACAGGGATGTCCACTCTCACCACTGTTGTTTAACATAGTGCTGGAAGTCCTAGCATCAGCCATCAGACAACAAAAGGAAATCAAAGGCATCAGAATTGGCAAAGAGGAAGTCAAACTTTCACTCTTCGCAGATGACATGATACTCTACATAGAAAACCCGACAGACTCCACCAGAAGCCTACTAGAACTGATCCAAGAATTCAGCCAAGTTGCAGGGTACAAAATCAACGTACAGAAATCGGTTGCATTTTTATACACCAATAATGAAGCAACAGAAAGAGAAATCAAGAAACTGATCCCATTCACAATTGCACAAAAAACCATAAAATACCTCGGAATAAACCTAACCAAGGATACAAGAGATCTGTATGATGAAAACTATAGAAAACTTATGAAGGAAATTGAAGAAGACACAAAGAAATGGAAAAACATTCCATGCTCATGGATAGGAAGAATAAATATAGTTAAGACGTCATTACTACCTAAAGCACTCTACACATTCAATGCAATTCCAATCAAAATTGCACCAGCATACTTCTCAAAACTAGAACAAACTATCCAAAAATTTGTATGGAACCACAAAAGACCCCGAATAGCCAAAGTAATACTGAAAAATAAAACCAAAACGGGAGGTATCACCATCCCAGACTTCAGCCTCTACTACAAAGCTGTCATCATCAAGACAGTATGGTATTGGCACAAAAACAGACACATAGACCAATGGAACAGAATTGAGAACTCAGAAGTGGACCCAAAAGTATACAGCCAACTGATCTTTGACAAAGCAGGAAAGAATATCCAATGGAAAAAAGACAGCCTTTTTAACAGATGGTGTTGGGAGAACTGGACAGCAACATGCAGAAGAATGAAACTAGATCATTTTCTCACACCATGCACAAAAACAAACTCAAAATGGATAAAGGACCTGAACGTGAGACAGGAAACTATCAACACCCTAGAGGAGAAAGCAGGAAACAACCTCCTTGACCTCCACCGCAGCAACTTCTTACTTGACACATCCCCAAAAGCAAGGGAATCAAGAGCAAAAATAAACTGTTGGGACCTCATCAAGATTAAAAGCTTCTGCACAGCCAAGGAAACAACCCAGAAAATTAATAGGCAACCAACGGAATGGGAAAAGATAGTTGCAAATGACATATCAGATAAAGGGTTAATATACAAAATCTATAAAGAACAAAACAAACTAAACACCCAAAAAACAAACAACCCAGTGAAGAAATGGGCAGAAGACATGAACAGACACTTCTCCAAAGAGGACATCCAGATGGCCAACAGACACATGAAACGATGCTCAGCATCCCTCCTCATCAGGGAAATACAAATCAAAACCACACTGAGATACCACCTCACGCCAGTCAGAGTGGCTAAAATGAGCAAATCAGAGAACTCTAGATGCTGGCGAGGATGTGGAGAAACGGGCACCCTCCTACACTGTTGGTGGGAATGTAAACTGGTACAGCCCCTCTGGAAAACAGTGTGGAGGTTCCTCAGGAAACTAACAATAGAACTCCCTTATGACCCAGCAATAGCACTGCTAGGAATTTACCCAAGGGATACAGAAATGCTGAGGCATAGGAGCACATGTACCCCAATGTTCATAGCAGCACTCTCCACAATAGCTAAAACATGGAAAGAGCCTAAGTGTCCATCAACAGATGAATGGATCAAGAAGATGTGGTTTATCTATACCATGGAATACTCCATGGCAATGAGAAACAATGAAATCTGGCCATGTGTAGCAACATGGATGGACCTTGAGGGTGTTATGCTGAGCGAAATAAGTCAGGCAGAGAAGGACAAATATCATATGTTTGCACGTATAGGAGGATTAGGAGGAACTTGACGGAGGAACAAGGGGGAGAAGAAGGGCGGAAATGGTGGGGGAAAGAGAGAGAGGCAAACCATGAGAGAACTTGAATGCTGACAAAGGGGGGGGGGGGGGGGGGGGGGGGGGGGGGGGGATGGGCATGGAGGAGGGCACTTTGGGGATGAGCACTGAGTGTTATGTAGAAACTAATTTGATAATAAACTATTTGTAAAAAAAAAAAAAGATAAATAGCTCTGCAATTAAAATAAAAAATTTGTTGCTTTGAAAAACAAAACAAAACAAAACTGCACACAATGTTTATATCAGCTCTATTCATAATTGCTTCAAAGTAACCAAGATGCCTCTCAGTAGTAAATGGATAAACTGTGTCACATCTAGATGGTAGTATATTATGCAATGCTAAAAATAAAGAAGCTATCAAGCTATGAAGACATGAAGAAACTTAAATGCATATTACTGAATGAAAGAAGCCAACCTGAGAAGTCTACATACTCTAATTCCAACTATGTGACATTCAGAAAAGGCAAAATAATGAAGACAGTAAAAAAAACCCCAATGGTTGCCAGAAGATTGAAGAAGAAGAAGTAATAAATATGTGAAGCACAGAGGATTTTTAGAGCAGTGAAGATAATCTGTATGATATCCTCATAATGCACATTGGTCATTATGTATTTGTCCAAATCCATAGAATGCACAACAACAAGAGAGAACCCTAATGTAAACTGTGGACTTAGGGTGCTTATTATGTGTTTATATAAGTTTATCAATTGTACCAAATGTACCACTGTGGTGGGGGATGTTGATAATGAGGGCGCCTATGCATGTACGGGGACAGTGAGTATATGGAAAACATCTAGACCTTCTCCTTAATTTTGTAATGAGCCTTAAACTACTCTTAAAAATAAGTTGAGAGAGAGAGGGAGAGAGAGAGAGAATCCCAGGCAAAGGGTACAACAAACCAAAGTACTTTGGTACTGGCTTGATGGGTTCAAAGAATAGAAAGGAAGTCAATGTGTTTGGAGTCTCTAGTGAAGGGCAGGGAGATAGTGGATAAAAAATAATGGTAAGGTTATGTAAAACTCTATAACAAGCAAAAAGAAGTTATAGGTTATAGGTTATGTTAAGAAGTTACATTTGTTTCTTTGCTTATTTGATGAGAGGCTGTCCCAAATCCAGTTGTAGAAATAAACAAAGACCATCCATGACATCAGAGTCAACAGAGCTTGCTATAGGAAGAGAATCAGCCACTGTCTCTTGTATTTGTCAGGGACCCAAAGGCAAGCAGGGAAGTGGGAAAGTTTTATACTGGAAAAAAGGAAAGGGTCAGACATACTCTGATTGGAAGTTTTTGGCATGGGGAAGTTGGAGGCAGTATAATTGGAGAGGGGAATCTTATGTGACAGGGCTGGAGAATATAGTCAGCGCTCTCTGACTGGTCATGAGTTAGAAGATGGAGCAAAATATAGGAAAGTTGGCAGTCATTGACCAGGTTTTCACCATTATAAACCAGTTGCAGGCTTAGAATTCCTGGAGAATTGTAGATTAGAGTTGTATTATATATGCTCTGTTTATGTTAGATTGTTTATTCAGTTTCTCACAGATTATGTGCCTTCCTGTATTTTCCCAGCAATGGTTTTCTGCTTGAAGCTAATGGAGACATTTCAAGAAGTCCCCTAGTACCACCTGCATTCTTATAGGCCATAGAAGAGAGATCTTCATATTCCCTGGAGAATGACTCTTTGAGCTCTATTACTGGTTTCAGGGTATCACAGGGGCCACACTATTGTGATGCACAGACTACTTATCTTAGCATTGAACTATTGTTCTAAGTCTTTCGTATTGCTCATTGGCATGATCCAACAATATTCTGTCTCCCACTTCCTAGCTAGGCTTCCATGATGTTTTGTGTGGAAAATGTTGTGAAAACACTGGGCATCTCTATGTGTGCACCAGTTTTCCAGGAGACTTTCAAGGCTGTAGGCTGTGGGTGGGATGCTGGGGTATCCCAGCACTGGATGAGCACTGACTCATGCTATGGATACTGCTGCATTTCTCTTGGGAACTGTCCCCATGGCTGTAACAGCACTCCAGCTTGTTCATTAACTTGCTTCAAGTTAACACACTTCTTGCTTGCTGACCTAAGACCCTTAACTTGTAGCACAACTAATTTACTTTCTTTGAGAATTACAGACCACTGACCTTGGAGAATGAAGGGCCAAAACTTTCCCAGACCACAGAGGCCAGCAAGTCTGTTTGAAGACACTTCAGCTTTCTGATAAGCTCAGCAATCTTTTAGCAAAATGTTTTTCTTTTTTTAAGGTCACACAAATGACTTTGATGACCTCCCTTTGCCCATCTGTAGACTTTGCACTCCTTTGCAGAAAGAGCAAAATATTCCTGCACAACCCTCAGGTACCAAGGGACCAGGCCTTCTTGTACAACCCGCATCCTGGGCACCAAGGAACTAGATCTTCTTGCACAATATTTGAGCACAAGGATAACTCTAGCTAGTATCACCAAGTCTATATGTAATTGAGAAATGCCACAGACCATTGCACTCCTTTAACTGATTAAACCCTTAAAAATCTTTGGGCGACATAGAACTCAATTAAATAAAATCAAAAATAAGAGAAGAGAAATAACAACCAGTATGAGAGAAATACAAGGGATCTTAAGAGGATATTGTGAAAAAGTATAGGCCAACAAATTGGATAACCTAGAAGAAAGTTATGATTCCTAGAAAGACATAACCTACCAAAATTAGAAGAGGAAGAAAGAGAAAATTTGAACAGATTGATAACTAGCAAAGAAATTGAGTCAATAATCAGAAACTCCAACAAATGGAAGTCCAGGGCCAGATGACTTCACAGGTGAGTTCTATCATACGTTTAAAGAATTAATACTCATTCTTCTCAAACTATTTAAAAAAAAAATAGAAAAGGAAGGAAAACTTCCAAATTCAATCTATGAGGCTAGCATTATCCTGATACCAAAACCAGATAAAGACATCACTAAAAAAGAGAATAGCAGGCCAATATTGCTGATAAACAGAGGGGGAAATCCTCAATCAAATCCTAGCAAACCAAATCCAGCAATACATTTAAAACATCATTCACCTGGGCCCACAACTATATGGTCAACTAATCTTCAATAAAGCAGGAAAGAACATCCAATGGTGGAAAAAGTCTTTTCAACAAATGGTGTTGGGAAAACTGGATGGTGACACACAAAGAATGAAACTGGACCATTTTCTTATACCATACACGAAAGTAAATTCAAAATGGATAAAAGATATAAATACAAGACAGAAAACCAAGGAGGAGGGCACTTGTGGGAATCAGCACTGGGTGTTATATGGAAACCAACTTGACAATAAACTATTAAAAAAAAAAGACAGAAAACCATTAAAATCCTAGAGGAGAACACAGGCAGCAACCTCTTTAACTTTGGCCAGAGCAACTTCTTACTACACAAGATGCCAAAGACAAAAGAAACAAAAGTAAACATGAACTATTGGGATCTCATCAAGATAAAGAGCCTCTGCACAGCTAAGGAAACAATTAACAAAACTAAAAGGCAGAGGATGCAATGGGAGAAGACATTTGCAAATGACATATCTGAGAAAGGATTAGTATCCAAAATCTATAAAGAACTTATCAAACTCAAAAACCAAAAAACAAATAATCCAGTAAAAAAATGGGCAGAAGACATGAATAGACACTTTTCCAAAGAAGACATCCAGATCGCTAACAGACACATGAAAAGATGTTCAACATCATTCATCATTAGGAAAATACAAATCAAAATTACAATGATTTACTGCCTCAACCTGTCAAAATGGCTAAAAGTAACAACAGAGGGAACAACTGGCTTTGGTGAAGCTGCAGAAAAAGGGGAACTCTCTTGCATTGTTGGTGGAAATGCAAACTGTTGCAGCCACTCTGAAGAACGGTATGGAGGCTCCTCAAAACACTAAAAATAGAACTACCCTATGATCCACCAATTGCACTATTAGATATTTACCTAAAGAATACAAAAATCCTGATTTGATGGGACATATGCTCCCCAATGTTTATAGCAGCATTATCAACAATAGCCCAATTATGGAGAGACCAAACGTCTATTGACTGATTAATAGATAAAGAAGTCATATATGTGTGTGTGTATATATAGTGTATATATAGTGTATATATATATATATATATATATATAGTGTATATACACACACACACACATAATATATATATTGTGTATGTATGTGTGTATATATATAGTGGAATATTACTCAACTTTTTGAATATATTCAAAAGAATGAAATCTTGCCATTTGCAATCATGTGGATGGAGCTAGAGTGTATTATACTAAGTAAAATAAGTCAGAGAGAGAAAGACAAATGCCATACGATTTCTCTCATATGTGGAATTTAAGAAACAAAACAGATGAACATAGAGGAAGGGAAAAAAAGAGAAGGAAGGAAATCATAAGAGACCCTTCACTATGGAGAAAAAACTGAGGGTTGATGGCAGGGAGGTAGGCGGGGTATAAGATAAATGAGTGATGGATATTAAAGAAGGCACTTGTGATGAGCACTGGGTGTTATATGTAAGTGATGAATCACTAAATTCTACTCCTGAAACCAATATTACCCTGAATGTTAACTAACTAGAATTTAAATAAAAACTTGAAGCAACAAAAAGAGCATGCACCACAATCAGGTGGAATTTATCCCTCAGTTCCTAGCATGGTTCAAAATTTGCAACTCATTCCCCGTGATACATCACATTAATAAGAGAAAGGATTGGAACCATATGTTCCTTTCGATAGATGTAGAAAGCGCATTTGACAAAGTACAATATCCATCCATGATAAAAACCCTCAATGAAGTATTTTTAAAGGGAATATTTCTCAACATAATAAAGGCCTTATATGAAAAACCCATTATAAAATCATCCTTAATGGAGAAAAATTGAGAGTTTTTCCTCTAAGATCAGTAATAAGATAAGGATGTCAACTCTGACTACTTTTATTCAACAGAGTACTAGAAGTCTTAGCCACAGAAATCACACAACAAAATGAAACAAAAGGTATCCAAATACAGTAAGGATGAGGTAAAACCTTCACTATTTGCAGATAATATGATTCACTATATAGAAAACCTAAAAGACTCCACCAAAAATTAATAGAATTCATAAATGAATTCAATAAAGTTGCAGGATATAAAATCAATGTACAGATATCTGTTGCATTTCTAGACACCAATAATTAAGCAGCATAAAGAGAACTTAAGAAAACAATCCTGTTTACAATTGCATTCTTTAAAATAATAAGACAGCTAGGAATAAACTTAACCAAAGAAGTGAAAGACCAGTACAATGAAAGCTATAAAATGCTGATGAAGGAAATTGAAGACAACACCAAGAAGTGCAAAGACATTCCATGCTCATGGGCTAGAAGAACAAATAATCATTGAAATGTCTATACTTCACAAAGCAATCTACATATTTAAAGCAATCCTTATTGAAATACCACCAGCATTTTTCACAGAACCAGAATAAATAATTCTAAACTTTGAATGGAACCACAAAAGACCACAAATAGCCAAAGCAATCTTGAAAAAGCAAAGCTAAGCTGGAAGCATCACACTTCTGGAGTTGGGTCTATTTTACAAGGCTACAGCAATCAAAACAGACTGGTACTGGAACAAAAACAGACACATTGATCAATAGAACAGAATAGAAAACCCAGAAATAAACCCACAACTATATGATAAATTAACTTTTACGAAGGAGGAAAGAGTGATCAATGGGAAAACGACAGCCTCTTCTACAAATGATGCTGGGAAAACTAGTCAGCTACTTGCAAAAGAATGAAACTGTACCACTTTCTTACACCAGACACAAAAATAAATTCAAAATGGATTTAAGATTTAAGTGTGAGACATGAAACATAAAAGTACTAGAGGAGAGTACAGGCAGTAATTTCTCTGACATCAGCCACAGCAACATTTTTCTAGATATGTTTCCTGAAGCAAGGGAAATAAAAGCAAAAATTAACTGGGGCGCCTGGGTGGCTTAGTCGGTTAAGCGTCCGACTTTCGCTTAGGTCATGATCTCGCGGTTCGCGGGTTCGAGCCCCGCGTCGGGCTCTGTGCTGACTGCCAGCTCAGAGCCTGGAGCCTGTTTCAGTCTGTGACTCCCTCTCTCTCTGACCCTCCTCTGCTTGCGCTGTCTCTCTCTTTCTCTCTCCTAGAAATAAATAAAACATTAAAAAAAAAAAAAAGAGTCTCTTGTGTTATAAAAAAAAAAAAAAGCAAAAATTAACTATTGGGATTGTGTCAAAATAAAGTTTCTACACAGTGAAAGAAATAATCAACAAAACTAAAAGGCAACCTAAAGAATGGGAGAAGATATTTGCAAATGACATATCTGATAGTTAGTATCCAAAATATATAAAGAACTTCTCAAACTCAACACCAAAAGGCAAAAAACACAATTAAAAAAATTTTTTTAGTGTTTATTTCTTTTTGAGACAGAGAGAGACATAGCATGAGTGGGTGAGGGGCAGAGAGAGAGGGAGACACAGAATCTGAAGGAGGCTCCAGGTTCTGAGCTGTCAGCACAGAGTCCAACACAGGGCTCGAACTCACAAATCCCGAGATCATGACCTGAGCGAAGTCGGACACTTAACCGACTGAGCCACCCAGGTGCCCCCAAAGAACATAATTTTTAAAAGGGAAGAAGAAATGGACAGACATTTCTCCAATGAAGACATTCAGATGACAAACAGACACATGAAAAATGCTCAACATCACTCATCGTCACGGAAATGCAAATCAAAACTATAATGAGATATTACCTCACACCTGTCAGAATAGCTACACTCAAAAACACAATGAAGCAACAAATGTTGGCAAGGATGTAGAGAAAAGGAACCCTCTTGCACTGTTGGTAGGAATTAAAACTAGTGCAGCCACTCTGGAAAACAGTATGGAGATTCCTCAAAAAGTTAAAAATAGAATTACCCTGCAATCCAGCAACTGTACTACTAGGTGTTTACCCAAATGAACAAAAACACTGATTTGAAGGGACACAGGTACTCCAATGTTTATAGCAGCATTATTTACAACAGCCAAATTATGGAAGCAGCCCAAATATCTATCAATGGATAGATGAATGGGTAAAGAAAATGTGGTAAACATATACAACTGAACATTACTCAGTCATGAAAAATAATAAAATATTCCCATTTGGAACGACAAGAATTGAAGTGGCAAACATAATGATAGGTGAAATAAGTCAGTCAGAGAAAGACAAATACCGTATGATTTCGTTTAGGTCTTTAATCCATTTTGAGTTTATTTTTGTGTACGGTGTACGAAAGTGTTCTACTTTCATTATTCTGCATGTTGCTGTCCAGTTCTCCCAGTACCATTTGCTAAAGAGACTTTTTCCATTGGGTACTCTTTCCTGCTTCGTTAAAGATTAGATGGCCATACATTTGTAGGTCCAATTCTGGGTTCTCTATTCTATTAGTCTATGTGTCTGTTTTTGTGCCAATACTGTACTGTCTTGATGATTAGACCTTTGTAGTAAAGGCTAAAGTCTGGGATTGTGATGCCTCCTGCTTTGGTTTTCTTCTTCAATATTTCTTTGGCTATTTCGGGTTTTTTGTTATTCCATACAAATTTTAGGGTTGTTTGTTCTAGCTTTGGGAAGAATACCAGTGGAATTTTGATTGGGATTGCATTGAACGTGTAGATTGCTTTGGGTAGTAATAGCATTTTAACAATATTTATTCTTCCAATCTATAAGCATGGGATGTTTTTCTATTTTTGTGTGTGTGTGTGTGTGTCTTCTTCAACTTACTTCGTAAGCTTTCCATAGTTTTCAGCATATAGATCTTTTACATCTTTGGTTAGGTTTATTCTTAGGTATTTTATGGTTCTTGGTGCAATTGTAAACGGGATCAGTCTCTTGATTTCTCTTTCTGTTGCTTCATCATTGGTGTATAGAAATGCAGCTGATTTCTGCACATTGATTTTGTACCCTGCAACTTTATGAATTCACGTACCATTTCTAGCACCCTTTTCGTGGAGTCTTTCGGGTTTTTCTTATAGAGTATCATGTCATCTGTGAAAAGTGAAATTTTGACTTCTTCTTTGCCAATTTTGATACCTTTTATTTCATTTTGTTGTCTGATTACTGATGCTAGGACTTCCAACACTATGTTAAGGGGTATTTGACATACCAAGCTGTTTAATAAAGGATTAATCTTACCCAAAGAAACGTTTGGCCCTTTGGCTTGGCTCCTGGGAGGTAATTTTGTAAGTCCTTAGAATGTCCTACCTGATAAGAATGAGTCATCTAGAAGTCCTGCTAATGATTTCCTAAACTCCAGGGTAACCTTGGGGACCTCATGAACTCATATTAGCTTTCTCCAGTCCAAGTCTCATAAATGATTTCTACTATATTCTATTACATACGCTTCCTGATGTAGTCATGTTACTAATGCACACTTATCTCAGGGCATTATCCAGGGCTGGAAAGAGGCAAGGAGGTTGTCTGAATGAGTAGGGGTAGAGCCAGACTTACTAATGTGGCCAATGACTTCTGTTGTTTTAATTCAGAAATAAGCCATTCTCTTTTCTTGATTCTCTCCTTTTGGAATGTTTAACAGACACATGTGGGAACTTCTTGATTTACTCTCTACATTTTCCTCTGTGCTACGTTCTGAAAAATTTCTTCTGGTTTCCCCTGCAGTTTACTAAGTCTCTCTTCAGCTTTATCTAATATGCCATAAACCCATCTACTGAGTTTTTTATTTCAATGGCTACTTGCTCCTGGTGTTGTTTAATTTGTTCCTCTATCTCTTGTATTCACTATAAAATGGGTGGTTAGGTCTAGAAAACTGATTAGATTCAGATTACTTTTTACACATTAATATTTTATAATCAGTGCTATATATCTTTCTTTCCCTTTACATCAAAAGATGTATAATGTCTAGCTGACTCACTTTTACTGATGACAAAATTAATTGGTGGTTCAGGTAGTATTAACGTGCTCTTTTTATTACCAAGTTCCCCATCAGTCTTTCAATGATTTTGTTAACATTGTTGATATTATTCATTATCCATTAGTTGTTGCAAAAAAATGTTTTCCAATTCTGTCATTCCTTATGTATCAATTATTTGGTCATTCTGAAATGCACTTTATATCATATTTCCTAATATATTAATTTCTTATGTTTTTCAAATTATTAACTTGGTGCCCCAGGACTCTCCAAAAGCAATCAGAGGCTTTATTTTTAGGTACCATTATGAACAGATGGATTTTTATTTATCTTATGGTTTTCAATCCATTGCAGTTATAATTCTTTTATCCTCACATAATCTCATATTAATTCAGTCGAAACTCCTTCAGGTTGGCTTTTGACCTGACCCCATTCATCTTTAATAGCTTCCTTGATTTCTGACACAAGATGTCCCAAGTTTAACTCATACGTTTCTGTTCCAGATGTGAAGTCAGTCATTTTTCAAGGATCCTTGGCTCCTTTTAGAGAATGTGCTTGGTACTGACTGCTTCTAGGTTTGCAGGCTTTCTAAGAAAGACTTTTATTGAGAAAAATAAATCATGAGTTCATACTGTATTTCCAAATTGAATTTAAGACTACAAGGCTTGGGGCGACTGGGTGGCTCAGCTGGTTAGGTGTACGACTCTTGGTTTTGGCTCAGGTCACAAATTCACAGTTCACGAGTTCGAGCCCCATGGGACTCTCTGTCTCCCTCTCTATCTACCCCTGTCCCTCTTGCTCTCTCTCTCTCTCTCAAAATAAGGCTTTTATTTTGCTTCTTTGATTTTATTGTTATGTTCTGAATTGTGTCCCCCCTCCCCAAGTGGGTATGTTGAAGCCCTAACCCCCAATGTGATGGTATTTGAAGGCAAGCCCTTTAGGAGGTATTTAAGATTAAATGAGGTCATAAAAGGATGGGGCTCAAATCCAATGAAATTAGTGTTCTTGTAAAAGAAAAGGAAGGGGCGCCTAGGTGGCTTGGTCGGTTAAGCGTCCGACTTTCGCTTAGGTCATGATCTCACGGTTCGTGGGTTCGAGCCCCGCGTCGGGCTCTGTGCTGACTGCCAGCTCAGAGCCTGGAGCCTGTTTCAGAGTCTGTGACTCCCTCTCTCTCTGACCCTCCCCTGCTCATGCTGTCTCTCTCTCTCTCCTAGAAATAAATAAAACATTAAAAAAAAAAAAAAAAGAAAAGGAAGACACTCTCTTTCCCTGTGCACACATACACAGAGGAAAGGCCATGTGAGGACATAGCAAGAAAGTGATCATCTGCAAGCCAGAAAAAGAGCTCTCATCAGAAACTGACCCTGACAGCTCCTCAATCTTAGACTTCTAGAGAAAATGAATTAATAAATTTAAATAAAAATAAATTAATTAATAAAAGAACTGCGAGAAAATAAATTTCTGTTGTTTATGCCATACTCACACAACACTTACCTCCTCTCTGTCCCCTTGCTTCACATGGCCAATTTCCCAATCACATCTCCAACCTGCCTTCTCTCTTCCATTCTCACTGCTTCAATTTAGGTTTACACCATCCCCTGACAAAGCATCCAGCCTTCAATGTCTCCAACCTCTATTCTGCCTTCCAGACTCCTACCATAATGATGTTGAAAGCTAGCAAAAGTATTCATATCTTTCAAAGGCTTCTCATCACTTAGAAGAAAAAGTGAGACCCTTAACAAGAAATCCTTCCTAGTAGAGGCTTATCCCTGAGCAATTCCGATCCCTGCCATTATTTTCCTAGCCCTATTTCCTGGTAGTATCACACTCCTTCACACACTGTCTCTCAAATCCCAGCACCCCTGCACATGCTCTCCTCTCAGCCTCAAATGTCCTCCCCACATCCCAAATCCCTCTATTTTCAAGCTATAGCCCCTGGCCAGGGGCTATGTACTGATCAGGTCTCCTCTCTCTGCAGTTACACATTCCTTTCTCAAGTTTCCCATTACTAATGGTTGTTTTATAATCGTTTCTTTACTCACCTTTTCGTGGACTTTTAGAGAGTGGGAGTCTTCTTTAATTCATCTTTTTGCCTAGCACAGAGTCTGAGAAGTGTTCAATAACTGTTTGCTAGAAAGAAGTGAGTGTTGGACAAACTAATGTATGGGTGAAGTCTTATTTTCCCAGTCTTCTCTCACCAGTTGCTAAGATGTTTCAATGGTCAAAGATGATTGACCACACCCATACTTTGGCCTTCAAATTGTCTGTGCCAGTTGCCTATTGTTTTCTGTTTCTCTTAACTTCTAATACATTCTCAGTCCTCTTTTTATCTGAGAAGACATTATCAAGCAGTCTGGGCTCGTGGCCCATCTTACTCCTTCATAATTGTCATACATAAATATGTGCCGGTACTCGGCTTTTCTCCATCTCACAGATACTGAGAAATAGTACCTAAAATCATATTAGGCACAAAAACCTACAGAAGTTTATCTTAAAAGCAGCTGAAGGGATAGAATGCATTCAGCAGGGTCCAATGTTTCAGTGTTTAATGAATGAATGAGGTTCCTCTGATTTGGAAGGCCTTGTCCAGGCCTGGGAGCTTAGCGGGAAAAGAAGAAATCGAACAGAAATAGTTAAATAAAAGACCGTAATGCTCCACGCTCCAGCCGTCCAGTGCGTGGAGTCTACAACTCTCCTCGTGACCCGGCTCCACGGTTCTCTTTAAGGGGGAGTGGGCGGAGCCCTGCCTTTACGCCCGCCCATGGCTAAGAGAACACCCGGCCAATGAGAGGAGCGGTCCGGGGCGGAGCGACTTGCAAGGGCTGACGTCATCACGCTTCGGCCGTCGACGCTCCGGCGGGCATTCCATAGGACGTGCGTCTGGAAGGTAAAATCGGGAGGTGAGCGCGGTTTCCGCGCAGTCGTTGCGAAGAGTGAATTCGGGGACGCAAGGTGTCGACGGGTGAGAGCCTGGAGGCGAGGAGAGTTGCCTGACCCTGGGGTTGTGCAGGGCGGGAGGATCAGTCACCCCCAGCCTTCCCCAGGCTCGGCGGGATGGACTCGGCATTACCTGATCAAGAAAGCAGCCTCAAGTCAAGGTCTCCTTCAGTGAGGAGTACACCCCGGCTGCTCCCCCAAGGCCTTTTGCGCGCGTGTAGCCAGGCTGTGAGCCTTGGGGAGACGCAAGCCAGCGGAAGGAAAGAAAGAAGGGACGCCAGTAAAAGCCCACGTTTATTCGCGCTCTTGAGCGCCTTATAGGTTAAACCTTCCAAGCACTTCTGTGAGTAGACCCTGTTGTTATTTCCGTTTTGCACAGGGAGACACGGAGGCTTAGAGAGGTTAAAATGACAGCTTTGTAAATAGTATAAAGCTGGGAGGTTGGGTTAAGGAAATAGTGAGACGCTTAAGTGGTGATTCCAGAAGGCCAGCAAAAACTGTTTCTGACTTTCAGTTCCAGTAACAAAATTCCTTTGGTGAGTCATAACAAACAGAATATTAAACATCGAAATTTGTTTTTCAGGTGATCAAAGCCACATAATGTCAGTAGTTCGTTCATCCGTCCATGCCAAATGGATCGTGGGGAAGGTGATTGGAACAGCAATGCAAAAAACAGCTAAAGTGAGAGTGACCAGGCTTGTTTTGGATCCCTATTTATTAAAGGTGAGGAATGTTCCGATTTTCAGATGGCATTGATAAATCATCAACATGTTACAGGTTCTGAGCAGAGAAACCATTTCCTGTCAATACAGATGCACTGAGCATCTGCTGATTTGTGGGTATAACAAAGTGAATGAATCATGGTTCATTCTCAAATTCTGAGGACCTACACAGTTAATTTCAACTCAGTCTGATACCTGCTATAGCCCTTCTATGTGCAAAGTACTGGGACCAGAATGCAGGACACCTGATTTCTTTCCACATTGCTGAAAGAGAGCATCCTCAAAGACATTTGAGCTGAATCTCAGAAAGGCTTTTATCCAAAGGACCACATTTGGGGGAGTCATTCTCCACATGATGAGTGGTATGTGGAAGTTTTTTTAGCCTTATAGGGCATGACATTGTACAGGAAGTAGTAGTTTGGCAAGGTTGAGCCCAGAGCTTGACCCTAAGTAGGCATTGGCTGTTTTGAGTGAATGCGAGAACAGTGGAAGCTGGGCTGAGAAAGGCCTTTAATGTAGTATTTTTGGATTTCATCGTATAAGCAAAGGAAAGACAGATTTGGAAACATACAGATAGAGATGAGGTCGGGAGGTAAGGAAATGGGTAAGAAGGCTATTGCAAAACTCTAGAATGGAAATGATAAGAACCTGGACAGTCCTTGAAGCAAGTGGAATGGAGTGGGAAAAGTGGATTTCAGAAAGAAGGGACAGGGTCCTTGATTTGTTAGATGTGGAAGAGAGGGCGGGGAAAGTGCCAAGGAGAGTTCTGCATACAAAGTTGGGCACACAGGTAGGTAGAAATGCTCTTTGTTATCTAGGATCAAAAACATAGGAGCAGAGGTGACAGGGTTAAGGGAAAGGGTCTCCAGATGAGTTAAAGAGCAGAATAAAGTGGTCTTTTATTAACAACAATACAGGAGCAAGCTGAAGAGTGACAGCCTAATCATTGGCCTAAGAGTCAGAAGACCTTAGGTGATTTTTGACTGTTGTTTACTAGCTGCACACATTAGCAAACTCCAGAGCCTGTTTTCTCATGTGTACAATGAGAGCACCTTCTGCAGCAGGGTTGTTACGAGCATCTGTGGCTTGTTTGCAGTACTTTGAGCCAGGCATGGAGCTAAGTGTGGTGTGTATATTTAGAACATTTAATTATCTGGATAACTTTAGAGGTGCAGACATTGGAGCCTCATTTTATGTTGTAAAAAAACTAAGCTTGGAGTGATTAAGTGACTTGTCCCGCATCACACTACTCAGCTAGTAGTGAGAGTAGCATGTTGGTAGCCTGGAGAGAAGGCTCCACTAGGAAGGAAGTGTTTAAATAGTGTAGAGAAGGATGGTGATTAATAGACAAAGATCCTGAAGGTAATAGGCTGGAGAGTTCACTCCGTGGTCCACTCTGGGAAAGTCATTGCTGTTTTCCAGAAATTAAGGAGCTAATTTTTGTATGGGAAGCCTCCTAAAGTGTATTTTCTTTTTTTCCCAAGTCCAGCTCGTTTTCTGTGCATTACTTTTTATATTCTATGCTGCATTGTCAGATCACAGATGGGAGCTACTTATTGTTCCTACTTCTCTCAACAGTATTTTAATAAACGAAAAACCTACTTTGCCCATGATGCTCTTCAGCAGTGCACAGTTGGGGATATCGTGCTTCTCAAAGCTCTACCTGTGCCACGAACAAAGCATGTGAAACATGAACTGGCCGAAATCATTTTCAAAGTCGGACAAGTCATAGATCCAGTGACCGGAAAACCCTGTGCAGGAACTACCTACCTGGAAAGCCCAGTCAGCTTGGAAACCACCTGCCAAACTGAAAATCTAGAAGAACTGAATAGCTCTTCAGCACAGTGAAGGAAGATTAGAAGGAGCCAAAGGGAAAGATTTATAAGTTTGCCTTATAGAAAAAGAAATGTTTCTAAATTTCATTACAAACTGTCCAGTTTCTCTTCTGGTATTTATGGAATAGCTAAAAGGAAATGAAGTAAAGGCCTTGTTAGAATTTTCCATGAGTTTAAGGCCATGTTTGAAATTTCCTTTTCATTGGACATACTTACCTCTTACAGGAAGTATACCTAGTAATCCCCTGCATTGTTTTGTAAGCTCGCTGTTTTAGAAGATGTATCTTTTTTTTCATTCAACGGAATCTGGAATTTATCTTAGAATCTTTATTTGGGGAGGAAAAAACCTTTTGATATCTTAAAACAGAGAAGACCGCCAAAAATCAGTGAATATTTATTTTTGGTGGTATATATTAAAAGTTAATTAAAAATTGTTTCTTTGATTTAACCAGTTACAAATGGAAATAATCAACAGTCTGATTGGGGTCAGACCTTATCAGATTAAATAGTAAGAATGTTGACATATGAAAAATAAAACTTGAAAATTCTGTGTCACTTTTTCTTTTATCCTGTATTCTAGAGTATATTCAATAGGACTGAGTTAATAAAATCTGATAGTGATGAAATTGTAGAGTTCCTCATACTGTGCATTTGAGTTGGAGAGTTTGAGTTTTGTTGCTGTTTATTAATAAACTATGAACCTAGATTTTGACCTGAAGAAACATTGAGTTACATATTTGTTTCCTGGCTCCTAGAAAGAGATTTGGAGCATATTTCAGCTTCAATTAATATGTGTATTATACAAGCACAGAGTTTCAGCAGTAACCACAAGCACTGCCTATCCCATCAGTGCTCATATTTAGTAAGGGAGGTATGCACAGCTGCCTTCATAGCAAACAGAGAAGCACATGGGTGGGGGAGAAATAAGGATAACTTCCCAGAAGATACTAGATGGTGCTAGAACTGAATCTTGAATAGTTTCCAGGCCAATAGACAAGGATTGTAGAAAGGGCATTCCAGGTAAAGGCAAGAATGAAAAAATCCCAAAAATTGGATAAAAAGAAGCATAACCAAGGGGTTCTGCAAGCTGATGAGGACTGTTGGGACATTCGGAACATGAGTGGAGCTCAGGTAAAGAAACAGGTGGAAATAGGGGTGCCTGGGTGGCTCAGTTGTTTAAGTATCCAACTTTAGCTCAGGTTATGGTCTCACGGCTTGTGAGTTCGAGCCTCACATCAGGCTCTGTGCTGACAGCTCAGAGCCTGGAGCCGGCTAAAGACTCCCTGGCTTCCTCTCTCTCTGCCCCTTCCCCGCTTTCTCTCTCTCAAAAATAAATAAACATTAAAAAGAATTTTTTAAGGAAACAGGTGGAAATTATACTGTAAGTGGTGGTGGTGGGTTACATTTTTAAAAAGAATTATGTAATTACATAATGGACTGTAAGGGGAAAGATTAGAGGGAAAGAGACTGGTTCAAAGACTGGTCCTAAGACTTAAACTGAGCTGGGTGAGGAAAAGAGGTTGTTGGATAGATGATGTTCCAAAGTAGAATTCTCAGAACTTTATACCAGGGAAAGTGAGCGAAAGGGAATCATCTAAGAGTGCCTAGGTCTCTGGTAGGTGGAGTTATGTGGGTTCCACCTTGCATCTGTACAAGCCGTCTCAAAAACCTCAAATATTTAAAATGCTTACATATACTCTACTTTTTTTGAGAGAAAATTTTAAGCAGGCTCCATGCTCAGCGCAGAGCCTGATGTGGGGATCAATCCCATGACCCTGGGATCATGACCTTAGCCGAAATCAACTGACTGAGCCACCCAGGCACCCTTCTACTGTTTTTTAATCTTAAGATATTTTTTACTAATAATCTTCATGTAAAACTTATGCTCCAGGAAGATGCCCAATATTTCTTCTATGGCATTGAGTACCCTAAGCCATACACCTGTGAGGAAAAAGTACTTGTCCCCAGTAAAAAGCATTGGGTTAATGGAACTCCAGAGCAAGATGATAGTGGAGAAGAAAAATGCAGAATAAGTGGCCTAATACTAAATAGCACAAAAGCAAGGTCAACCAAGTAATATTTACCAAGTTTACATTTCAGGAAAATACATTTGAAAGCATTTGTCTCTTCAAAAAGCTGAGAAGTTGGGAGAATGTGTAAGAAAGTCAGAAGGGCACACAGACACCGCAGACTTAAAGAGGCTTGCCTCCTACTGTGGAGAATTGGGACATGTCCTTTCTGTCCTGGGGAGAGCTCCCTTTTGGGTCTATCTGGTGTCTACAGCCTCACTAATCCTAAGCCTGTTGCTCAGCCACAAAGCTTCTGGACTCCTGTCCCCTGTCCCTCGGCCCCCTTTCCCCTGGCCTCCGACAGACCTGTATCTCCCTGATCTGGGGCAAATCCTTGTTGCCTCTCCTCCATCCACAAGACCCCTTTTTGGCCTCCTGGTGGTCCCTTGCCATATTAACATGTTCAAATATTCCCCCAGTCAGAAAACCGCACCCCTCAAGCTCCAGTGCTTTCTTTGCCTCCAAGATTACCAGCTCCAGAGAACCCCTCAGACCAAAAGCCCGGCGGCTGCCCTCCCCCCACCAGCCAGGGTAACAGACCTCCCCTCTACCCAGTCCCGAGGACCTTGCCCTGTCGGCCTCTGCAGACTCTTGCACGGTGGTCCCCTGGGTGGCTGGGGGTCTCCTCCCCGTTTCTCCCCCGTCTCTCATTGTCCAGCTCCCTTTCTGCCTACCTTGTCTCCGTTGCAGTTTTCAAGGTTACATTTGCGGCTCTTTTCTCTTACTCAGGATACACTTTGCCTAAACAGCGCCGTCCAACCGACGCCTTTGTTGAAGTTGTTTCCTTGGCCGGAGATATCCTCCCTTCCACCGGTCAACTCCTCTCGGGACCGCGCTGTTGCGCTAGGAACTCGGGCTCTCTCCTCCGCTTCACAGCCACCGCCGGTTACAGTCTCGCCTGTCCGTGTCCCCTTCCCGTCCTGCGAACCCCTTCAACACTTGACACACTCGGGCTAATCATTTCACATCCTGCCTCACCAGACCGTGCCGGCTTGACGACACAGACGCGACAAGCGCCCGCAGTGTTGGTTATGAACAGGAACAATGTAGTCCCGAGACCACCAGATAACTTGAGTATCTTTTTCATCCAGAATGTTTTCATTAAAGCGTTGCTTTGGGTTTGGTTTTGGTTTGAAAGGCGCTACATTTACATGGTACAAAGTTCAAACGGTATTGGGGGGGAGAAGCCTGAACTCAGTGTTACTCTCTTCTTGTGTATCTTTGCATGTACATGAAAGCCTTGCCCTCTAGCGCTGGACACTCAGCTCCTTTCGCCGGTGACTATCGTCCCGCTAAGCAGCCCTCTGCGCCTTCGCGCTGCCTCCTGGCAGCTGCCGGACCTCCCCGCGCCGGGACCGTGCGCCCTGCTTCCCCTGGCGGCGGCGCCTGGCGCTGCAGCGGCCGCACGTCCCGCCCCGCCCCGCCCCGCCCCAGCCTCGGCGGGCCCGGCCGGGGGAGGGGTCGCGGCGGCGGCGGCGGCGGCGGCGTCAGCGGCGGCCCGGGCGGTGGGAGCCCAGGCGCCAGAGCAAGATGGCGGCGCGAGTACTGCACGCCCGCAGAGCCGCTTGGGCCGGCGGTCTCCTTCGGCGCGCCGCCCCCTGTAGCCTCCTGCCGGTGCTCCGGTGAGCAGCGCCGCCCTTTCCGGGAGCGGCCGGGGAGGGGCCGCCGCGGGGCAGAGGACGCGGGGTCCCCGGCGCGGGTCTCCGCCCCGGCCCAGCAGCGCTCCTTCGGGGCAGGGCCGCAGGGGTTGTGGGGCGGCTAGGGCCGAGGCCGCTGTCGGCCGGGCGGGGCGGGAGCCTTGGCGGAGTCGGAGCGCCTTCCCGGCCGGGCTCAAGGTCATGGCGGGGACGGCGCTCGGCGCCAAGACCACGTCCGCTTGCCGTGCGGGCTCGGCCTGCGGGACCTTGACCCTGCGAGACCCGCGCGGTGGCCGAGGGCGCGCGAGCGGCTGAGGCCCCAGGCCCTGGACTCGGCCTCTCGCTTCCCGCGGGCGCCCAGAGAAGGATAAGAGCCCGCGCAAAGCCTAGATGTCCGCATCTGCAAATGGCAGTAGAGCTACTACTCACCTCTTAGGTTGTGAACAACTAAAATAACGTGTCGTCCCGTCCGAACCCTCAGTGAAGCACAAGGGTAGTGGTGGGGAGGCCTCAGCGCTACGAACAGTGTTTGACTTGCATTGAAAAGTACGTAACGGATCAAAAAGTATGTACAGTTATCAGCGCTCAGTAGGCGTTGGGTTCAAGTTTAAACGTTTCTAATCTCATTGCATTAAATATTTGGTTTTCTGAATTCATCCCTTTGACATATCCATGTCCCATATTCTATGTTCAGAAGCCAAGTTCATACCAACGTACACGTAGATTTGCTTTATTGTTTTCTTTAAGTTGGATAATTTAAACGTTATCAGTTTTGTTAAATAATGAGCCTCTAGAGAGTTCAGTTGTCACTTAACAAAAGAGTAAAGGAACTGCCTGTTTGTTAAACTCTTACTGTAGGCCAGAGAGCTTATTTAATTTAATCCTAGTAGCAATTTTAAGCAGTAAGTAACAGGATCTCCATTTTACAGATGGGATGGAACCTCAAAGCAGGTGAGACACCTAGCTAGAAAAGGCATTTGACTTCAGGTTTGTCAGGCTTCAGGCCGAGCACCCTTCTTAGGACTGATGGCCAACTTGTATTTCCTAATCTGATGTTTATGTTTCCAAGTTGATTAACGAATCAACCTCCTTTTATTTTTATTCTGTTGCTGACCATCTACTGTGTGTCTTATTTTTTTTCACACAGGTTATATGAGCCTGTGAAATTCATATTTCTTTCCAAAAAAGACCTCTGAGGCTGAAGGTGTTCACCCAAAATACTCACCTAAAGTGCCCAAGGTCATAAAGCTAGTAAACTGGAGATTTGGACTTGGGTCTGCCCAGTACCCCCACTTCCTCCTGGGGCCGAGTGCTTTTGAATCTGAAGTCCTTATCTCTATCTCTGTCCAACCTGTTGACTCTTGGATTACTCTCTCAAGCCCCCCGTACCGTTTGACCACTCTCCCTTCCTGAGCACTAGTCTGCTTCAACTCTAGGTGTTCTTTAGGACTCAGTTTAGACCCAGTTGATTCACTAATTGTACAAATACTGAATATAGTTGATGTCTTTGAAGTCTTGTGGAACTCAGCATTAATAATAGCCATGGTCACTGTCCCCAGGAAGCCGTGGCAGAGGTAAAAACTCGTAGAGACTTACATTTTGAGGTGGGTGGTTCGAGAGAAGATCAGGGAACGTACCACATGAGATCATGGAAGGCCTCTCCAAGAAGGTGGCATTAAGCTGAAATTTGAAGGGTCAGTGTGCAGCAAAGCCCTGCCTGCAAAGGATGAAAGCATCCTGGGAAAATCCAGAAAAGTCAAGGAAGGGCAGAGCTCATGAGTGAAGGGAAGACTGGCTAGAGGACAGGTGGCAAGGAGCAGGAGCCAGGTAATTCCAGGTCTCACAAGCCAATTTAGAGAAGTTGGATTTTATTTTGAGCGTCATGGAAGACATTTAAAGATCTAAATTCTAGTATGACATGATCTGCTCTGTTTTTAAAGTATTAGTCTGGGGGCGCCTGAGTGGCTCAGTCGGTTAAGTGTCCGACTTCAGCTCAGGTCATGATCTGGTTCTTGAGTTCAAGCCCTGTGTTGGGTTCTATGCTAACAGCCTGGAGCCTGGAGCCTGCTACGGATTCTGTGTCTCCCTCTCTGTCTCACCCCTCCCTGCTCACGCTCTCTTTCTCAAAAATAAATAAACATTAAGAATTTTTAAATAAATAAAATATCAATCTGATTTTGGAAAGGAGACAGAATCATGGGTAATGGCCAACTGGTCAGATGCTGGTGCCATATACGGAAAGTCACGTGTTCCATAATCATATAATGCCCCCCATATGCTGGGTGCTGTTGGGAAATATCAGTGAATAAGGTCCTTGTCATCTGGGACCTTGCTTCTAATTCAGAGAAGGAAGAACAGATGTAGGGTGGTGAGGAGACAATCCAGAGCACTTTCGAACCTGGTAAAGTTGGAGATGGCTGTGGGCTATTCAAACAGAAAGGTGGTTGGCCTGTTTGATGTATGTGACTCCTCAAAGGAGATGTCTGCACAACAGGTGACATTTGGGAGCCTGACGTATAGGAATGCTAAATGTTGATAGATCCATGGGTTTCATTATACTGCTTTGCATTGAATTGAAATTTTTCATATAAAACATTTTTTAAAGCCATAGGAATGGATGAGATTGCTTGAAGAGAGAGTGTGGATAGAGAGGGGGCTGAGAAGCAGGCCCTGAGATGTGTCAACATTCACAGGCTAGATGAAGGAAGGAGAGGCCGCAAGGGAGACTGGGAAAGAGCAGCCGGTGAGGTCACTGTTTGTGGCAGTGCCCAGAGGGAGGTATTTCAAGGAGGGAGCTGGCAAAATGTGCCAGATGCTGCTAAAAAGTTAAGATGACAGAAAACTGGATTTGTCAACAGGGATCTGTGGGTGACGTTACATGAGGGGTTTCAGAGGGGAAGGAGGAAGTCTTCCCAGGAGACTGACCTCTTCACTGCCCAGTGCCAGGCCTGGAGTCCCAGTTGCTTAGTGGACATGGCACTAGTGTCCTACCGGTGCTTGAGTTGCTTATGTCCCCAGAATTGAACTCCTCTTCCTCCTGTAGAGCTTGCTCCTTCCTCCCAGAGTCTCTCTCCATTAGTGGCACATCTTCTGTGTAGTGGTCCCAAGCGCACCCCTCCTGCCCTCTCCCGTCCAGCCGGCCGCCAGATCTGTCAGTTCTCCCTGCAGTGTGTCTTGACTCTATCTTCTTTCCCACCACTCCCCTCGCTTAACTCTTGGCGACACTTGTCTGGAGTCCCGTGAAGGAAGAGTAAGGGCTTGAACCTGTCGGTGAAGCAGATAATTGAAGAATTCTGAGCAGAACGTTTTCCTGTTAGAAAGTTCTCTCCGACTTGAACCTTGACTGGATCCTAATCCCTCTTCTTTCCCATCCCACCCCACACCATCCCTGCCAAGAAAAACTATAAAAGACATTTTGGGAACAGTTGGGGACAGTTAAATATAGAGTGGATATTAGAATTATTCTTCTCCTCAGATATGAAAATCGTATCTTGGTTTTATCTTTTGTTCTTAGGAGGTGCGTGCTGAAGTTTTAGAGATGGAGGGTCATAATGTCTGTACTCTACTTTCAAATGGTTTGGCAGAAATAGAAAAGCAAATATATAGAGAGAGACAGACTTAAAATGATACGATATTTATCATTCTTTCATCTAAATGCAGGGATAGAAGTCCTCATACTGTTCCTTTGTCTCTGCATTTAAAGTTTTTAAAATTAAAAGAGAATAGCTCTGTGGCAGCAGTGTGGACGACAGGTTTGTTGGGGTGGCAGGAGGGTTGGTGGTGAGTAGAGGAGTGACATCATTACTACTTTAATGTGTGACTCTTTGGATAAGGCCCTTCAGCTTCCTCTTTCCTCTTCGTCTCTGGCTGTATTCACATACTCTTGGGTTTGGCAGGTATACTTCTACTTCCTCTCATGGGCATCTGTCTACCCGACACGTGTTCCTCATCTTTCAGGGCTTCGGTTCAACAAGTCCTCCTTCAGAGAATTGGTTCATCTCTTCCCCCAGGCCAACTTAGGCTCCATTTCCTCTGCCCCCACCCATGTCACAGCCACCACCTTATGTGGCCGTCAAAGAGTTTATGTCATGTTGGGCTGTGGTCATGGTTGTCTGTCTGCTCCCACATACAGACCGAGCTCTGTGAAGTCAGGGCCAGGTTTATTCATCTTTATATCCTCAGCCTGTCTTGGCACATGTAGTGTACAGTCAATAGTTATTTGGTGTTCAGATGAATGAAGTCCATTTCACCACTGCTGCCTCATCCTGTGGTCTCGGCGTTAAATGCATTTCCCATCTGTGGTTTGCTCCAGCTAAACCACAACACTGTCTGTTTAGACACCTGGTCAGGACCTGTGCCTTCTCCTTTTCACCTCGGGAATATCTTCTGAGGATATTCCTTCCCCTTCATCCCCACTGCCTTTATCATAACCTAGGACCATCCTTTAGTCTCTCTGGTGAGTATTGAATGCTTCCTGTGTGCCCGGCACTCCTGGCCTTGACAGCCATCAGGAAGCCCAGGAGCCACACTCCCTGCCTTTATTGCTGCAGTCCACCTGCCACACCACTGCCAGGCTGCTTTATACACCTAGATCTTTTTTTGAAAACTTGCTAGCATCTTACCATGTACCACGTAGAATCCGGCTAATGGGCTTGGTGCACAAGAGCCTAACCATGCTGCCCCGCCCTTGCCTTCCCTTTCTGTCTCTCACTGTCCTCCACACCCTGTTCTCTTGCCTTCCCGAACTCTGCTGCTCCAGAAATGCCATCCAGTTTCATGACTCCGTGCCCCTGGACATGTTGTCCCTTGTGACTGGAATTATCGCCTGCCTTGTCCACCTGTCTCTGTTGTCTTCCAGGACAGAGCCAGAATGTCTCTGCTGGAATTCCTCCACTGCTCACAGGCCAAGCCAGTAGTTCATTCCCTTGAGCTCCCCCAGTGGGTGTGTGTGTTTGTGTGTTTGTGTGTGTGTGTGTGTGTGTGTGTGTGTGTGTGTGTAAGTAAATCTGTAGTATCTGAGACCACTCTGGGTGTTTACTGTGTTTTTCCTATGAGACTAAATAGGCGAGGCATCTGGTTCATCTTTATATCCACAGAGTCTGGGAAATAATGTTAATTCTATTTAAAGTCTGATGTTTTCGGAGGTGCCTAGCTGACTCAGTCAGTAAAGCTTGCAACTCTTGATCTCAAGGTTGTAAGTTCCAGCCCCATGTTGGGTGTAGAGATGACTTAAAAATAAAGTCTTTGGGGCGCCTGGGTGGCTCAGTCGGTTAAGCGTCAGGCTTCGGCTCAGGTCATGATCTCACGGTTCATGGGTTCGAGCCCCGCGTCGGGCTCTGTGCTGACAGCTCAGAGATGGGAGCCTGCTTCACATTCTGTGTCTCCCTCTCTCTCTCTGACCCTGCCCTGCTCACGCTGTCTCTCTCTCTCAGAAATAAATAAAACATTAAAAAAAAAAAAGTGTAATGTTTTGTAAAATGTGCTGCCCCCATCCCACCCTGTGTTAAGTGACATACAACAGATGTATGATGTTATAAAGACTATTGATCATGCAGTTTTTCATTCTCAGTAAAGAACCCCAGCCCAGATCCCATCACCCTGATAGCTGTTGGCATAGCTGCTTCTACTCTCTTCCGTCATTCAGCTTGGACAGCCAGATGGACTAGGCACACTGGGCAGCTTTTGTTGCCTGACACTGAAAAGATTCCAGAGTTTGACAATCAACTGGGGGTAATGATGGACTGGACTGGACTGGGCTGTTTTTCATTTGCCAAGACAGTTGACAAGCAGACACTCTGAGGTTCTTGTGTGTGTCCCATGATGCTATTTCTTAGGCTCATCTTTAAAGAGTGTTTTCATATCCCTTACCTCATTTTACCCACCTTAAAGTAAAGCCCTTTGGTGATATTAAAACCTGGGAGAATGTTCAACTCGGGAGATTTATGTTTGAGAAACATCCCTTATTAGTGAGAATATTTTGAACTTTATAGTTAGATCATATTTTCATTGGTCCATATTTTCATTTTGCCAATTCTTAGTTCATGTCATTTAACCTGTCTGAGCCAAGCTTTAAAATGGGATAATATTGGGGTGCTTGGGTGGCTCAGTAGGTTAAGCCTCCGGCTTCAGCTCAGGTCAGGATCTCATTGTTTGTGGGTTCGAGCCCCGCATCAGCTTTTGTGCTGGCAGCTCAGAGCCTGGAGCCTGTTTCAGATTCTGTGTCTCCCTTTCTCTCTGCCCCTCCCCCACTCGTGCTCTGTATTTCTCTGTCTCAAAAATAAATAAACTATATATAAAAAAACAAAAACAAAAACGGGGCGCCTGGGTGGCTTAGTCGGTTAAGCGTCCAACTTTCGCTTGGGTCATGATCTCACGGTTCGTGGGTTCGAGCCCCGCGTCGGGCTCTGTGCTGACTGCCGGCTCAGAGCCTGGAGCCTGTTTCAGTCNTGTGCTGACTGCCGGCTCAGAGCCTGGAGCCTGTTTCAGTCTGTGACTCCCTCTCTCTCTGACCCTCCCCTGCTCACGCTGTCTCTCTCTCTCCTAAAAATAAATAAAACATTTAAAAAAAACCTTTAAAAAAAAGTAAAATGGGATAATATTTACGTTGAATATTATATATATACTATATAATATATATTATATACTGAATATAATATTCAGTATAGTTGCTAGACTATACTGAAGATTGAATGAGATGACAGACAAGCTGCCTAATTCAGTGCCTAATAGGAAGGAAGTATGTACATATTAATTTGTAATCCCCTTTAATTCTAAAGAGGAGGAACAAAATACTTTGGGATTTTCCCCCTTCAGATTTAATTTGCTAATAATTCTGTATTATGCTTTCTTATTTTATAAAATATTAGATGACATAGAAATTAAATATCTGTATGTACACATGATAATGCATGTCTATGCATTTCTGGAAGGATCCATTAAAAACTATTAGTAATGGTTGCTTTGGTGAATATTTGTTACTTTAATTTTTTTATGCTTATTTATTTTTGAGAGAGAGAGAGATACAGAGTGTAACGGAAAAGGGCAGAGAGAGAGAGGGAGACACAGAATCCAAAGCAGGCTCCAAGCTCTGAGCAGTTGGCACAGAGCGCAATGCGGGGCTCGAACCCACAAACCGCGAGATCATGACCTGAGCTGAAGTGGAACGCTCAACCAACTGAGCCACCCAGGTGTCCCTTAAGTGAAATTCCCAAGTGCTGATATTTTTAGAAACTTTCATTGTACCCCTTTCTTAATTATTCATAATAAATATTCCTAAGCTCTTAACATTTAACACCCCCAAAACTTTTTAAACCCCATTTCTATCTAGTGAACTTAAAAGCTAAAATAAGGAAAAAAAACAGGAATTATATAGTCTCATTAACAAATCTTAAAACTTTCTATGTCGTGTATCACTAATTTTAATGCTAGCCATTGTGCTTCATGATATTATTTAGGAAATATCCCAAAATGTGATATGTTTGAAATACTTTTATTTATTTATTTATTTATTAATGTTTTATTTATTTCTGAGAGACAGAGACAGCATGATCAGGGGAGGGTCAGAGAGAGGGAGACACAGAATGTGGAGCAGGCTCCAGGCTCTGAGCTAGCTGTCAGCACAGAGCCCGACGCAGGGCTTGAACCCACGAGCTGTGAGATCATGACCTGAGCCAAAGTAGGATGCCCAATCTACTGAGCTACCCAGGCGCCCCTGTTTGAAACACTTTAAACAAATTGACAAATGTTTTTATTTTTATTGACATAAGTTTTACCATGACTGTTTGGAGAATTGCCTTCTTCAGAAATTATTTATATAATCAGGGTGAATTGAAAACCAAACAAAAAAAACACCATATGGTTTTGGGTTTTGCTAAAAAGCTAATTGATTTATGTATAATTTATTGCTTTTAATTTAGGTTTGTTTTTATTGAAAAAGTAGTTTTAAAAACTTAATTTTTTAACCTTTCACCATATCTATCAGGTGCCCACCTAAGTGCTTTAAGCAGTTTTGTACTTAAAAATTGATATGTACTTAAAAATATACAAAAGTAAGGGGTGCCTGGGTGGCACATTGAGATTAAGCCTCCAGCTTTTTGATTTCCACTCAGGTCATGATCTCACAGATGATGGGTTCAAGCCCCATTTTGGGCTCTGTGCTGACGGTGCAGAGCCTGCTTGGGTTTCTCTCTTTCCCTCTTGCTGCCTCTCCCCCACTGTCTTGCATGAGTCTTCTCTTTCTCCCCCCCCCCCAAAATAAATGTTAAGAAAATATATATAAAAACTGAAAGCATAGCATAAGGAATAAAGTCAATGATACTGTAATTGCAATGTAACAGGACAGATGGCAGCTACACTTGGTGAAAATAGCATAATAGTGAATTGTCAAATCACTAAGTTGTATAGCTGAAACTAGTGTAACATTGTGTGTCAACTGTACTTAAATAATAATTTTAAAATACACACACACAAGTAAAACACAGTACAAGTATTATATGGGTAAAGCTGTGTCTCTTCTACCTTAACTCTATCCCACCCTGAGGGGTACCACCATTAGCACTTTCTTAATTCTAGAATATTTTTACATACAGTAAAAGCAATGTGGAAGCATTTCCAACTTGTTTTTACAGATGCCATTTAGAACTATATATTTTTGTCCTGTGCACTTACAAGAAAAATTACATGTACAGTACTAGTATTAACTTGTTATTTTACCTGTTTAATATGAGTTTGCTGCTTTTTAATCTTTGAAGGATTGAAAAAGTACTTTTATATTTCTTGATCATTATAGAAAGCATATTGTTAATATTATAGTTGTGTATTTTATGTTTGCATGTTTGTAAGCTTACATCATTCAGAAGTCTTTCTATTTGGCTTTTAGCTATTTGTTTTTACCTGGTATTTAGCTAATATCCAGTGTTTTTAAATTAAAAGAACATTTTATGGGAAGAAAATTGTCCTGTAATGGTTGTTGATTTTTTTAAGCCAAAAAAGAAAAAGGTAACTAATAAACATTTGAGATTTAGGGTAGTAGTATTTCTAAAGCACCATAGTTGAATAAGAATAGGAATTTAAAGGCACCTGGCTGGCTCAGTAGAAACCATAGGACTCTTGATCTCAGGGTTGTGAGTTCAAGCCCCACACTGGGTATAGAGATTACTTAAAAATAAAATCTTAAAGAAAATATGAATTTGTATTATTGTAATATAGAATAAACAAATTCATCTCATGAAGCAGTGGGGAATTTTCATCTCCTGAGAGTTTTACTTACCTTTTCTTTAAATTCCAGGTCCTCTTCCTTAATACCTGAGGTCACTCTCTTTTCCTTTTACATTTGCTTTGTGGTGTCTTTGTCCTTAAGCAGTCCTGATAAGCAAATTGGAAATAGTTTGTAGAAAATCATGTAGTGTTTCCATAGAAATCTCCCAGAAAAATCTTACACCAGCCTGTCAACATCCTGACCTTGCTTTGAAGCATTAGATAAGAGCCTAAGCATTTATAGCAGCCATTTGGAATCCCAGTATATTACTGCTCCTAGCATGATCTAGCAAAGGCAGAAAAGGTCGTTTATGTGTAGATCAGTTAAAGATCAGAATTATAAGGAGTATGTTGTAATAACCCTGGCCAGAGATGATGGTCATCAGTTGTAAAAGGGAGTGTGCAAAAAAGAATGGGCATGGACTCAAAAGGCTACATTCTTTACCATTCCATAAATAAGACATTCTGGAAAAGACCAAACTACAGGGACATAGAACAGAGGAGTGGTTGTTAGCAGATGAAATCGGGGAGAAGAGTTGATTAGAAAATGAGTGGGAGATAGAGGCTTCCAGTTATGGAATGAATAAGCCACTGATATAAGGTACTGCATAGGGAATATAGTTAATGGTATTATAATAGCCTTGTATGGTGACTGATGGTGGCTACACTTGTGAGCATAGAGTGACATATACACTTTGTTGAATCACCATGTTGGACACCTGAAACTAGTGTAACAATGTGTATCAGCTATACGTAAGTTTAAAAAAAAGAGGAATTTTTTTTTTAAATTGTTAAGACTGATATCCTAGAGTTTACTGCTTATGTTTTCCTTTAGGAGTTTTATGGTTTCAGATCGTACATTTAAGTCTTTAATTCATTTTGAGCCTATTCTTGTATATGGTGTATGAAAGTGGTCCAGTGTCATTCTTTTGCTGTAGCTGTCCAGTTTCCCCAAGACCATTTGTTGAAGAGACTATCCTTTCCCCATTGCTTAGTTTTGTCTCCTTTGTTATAGATTCATTGTTCATATAAGCATGGGTTTATCTCTGGCCTCTCTATTCTATTCCCTTGACCTATGTGCTTTTATGCCAGTAGTGTACTCTTTTGTTTACAATAGCTTTGTAGTACAGTTTGAAAACCAGGAGCTTGATACCTACAGCTTTGTTCTTCTTTCTCAAGATAGCTTTGGCTATTCATGGTCCTTTTGGTTCTGTACAAATTTGGGGATTATTTGTTCTGGTTCTGTGAAAAATGCCATTGGTATTTTGATAGGGATTACACTGAATCTGTAGGTTGCTTTGGGTAGTATGGACGTTTTAATAATATTGATTCTTCCAGTCCATGAGCATGGACTATCTTTCCATTTATTTGTGTTATATGCAGTTTGTTTCATCAATGTCTTCTAGTTTTAAAGTGCAGGTCTTTCAAATCCTTAAATTTATTCTTAGGTATTTTATTCAACCAGGCTTTAATTTTTTAAATCGTGTTTTCAGGTTATATATACCTATATACTTTTACTATAAAAGACTTTCTAAACATGTACTTTTAGGTATTTTTAAGTATAAAAATAATTTATATGTATACAAAAAATTCTCAAATAGTCCAGAAGGTTATACGATGAAATGGAAAATTCTACTCCCACCCCATGCCCAGTCACATTCCCCAGATGTCACCATTATTAACAGTTCATTTTTTGTATGTATTTATGGTACTGCTCTCTACCTGCTTTTTCTGCATTATTTATTCCAGAAATACCAATATGTCAGTGCATGTAGATCTATGGCATTCTTCTTAATGATTGCATTCTATTCTGATACTGGATAGTCCAAATTTATCTGACCAGTCCCTGTTAATGGATATCTAAATTGCGTATGCCAGGAAAAAACTAGAAACAAGGCACTAATAAATATTCTTGTGCATTCACCTTTGTGCAGTTGTCTAAATATAGCTGCCTGAAGGACATAGTAACTAGTACAATTATTAATTTTGATACAGCTAATGATGCTACACTGCCCTCTAGGGAGATTTGTAATCCCACTGGCAAACATTTGGGAGCTAAATATGCACTTAAAAGTTCATGGTTAAAGTATAGTTTGTGACTTCAGTCAAATTTATCCTTTCTGACACCATGTTTAGTAGAAATTCAGTTATAAGATAAAAAATAGCAAATTACATGTCAATGAAATTTGTATTCTTAGGTTTTTGTGAGTTAAACTTGATTCTAAGGTTAATCTAGGCTTAAAATAATTTTTTAAAGAGAGAATGTATTTCATTTTCCCTGTATGTTTTCCTGCTTATTTATTGTGATAAAGTACATATAATATAAAACTTGCCATTTTAATCATATGGAAGTGTACAGTTCAGTAGTAGCATTAAGTAAATTCACACTGTTGTGCAGCCATAACCACCATCCATCTCCAGAACTTTTTCATCTTCCCAAACCCTGTGCCCGTTCAACAATAACTCCCCATCCTCCTCTCACCTCAGCCCCTAGCAACCACTGTACTACTTTCTTTCTCTGTGAACTTGACTACTCTAGTTTACCATGTATATTTTTTCTGTGTCAGAAATTGCTTTGGAGGAGGGCAAAACACATAGCAGAAATAACAAAGATAAACCTATGAACCCTCTGTGAAAAGATGCTCAGCATCACTAATCATTAGGGAAATGCAAATCAAAACCATAATAAGATATCACCTCACACCTGGCAGAAGGGTTAGTATCAAAAAGATAAGAAATGACAAGTGTTGGCGAGGATGTGGAGAAAAGGGAACCCTCATGTGCATTAGTGGAATGCAAATTGGTGCAGTCATTGTGGAAAATAGTATGGAGGTTCCTCAAAAAAATTAAAAATAGAAATGCCAAGGGAAATAGGAGGTATAAGGTTACCAGTTATGGACTTACTCAAGTCACAACGATGAAAGGTACAGCATAAAGAATATGGGAAAAAAGAAAAGAAATAGCATATGACCCGGTAATTCCACTACTGGCTGTTTACTCCCCAAAAATAAAACACTAATTTAAAAGGATATATGCATCGGTATGTTTATTGCAGCATTAGTTACCATAACCAAGGTATTGAAGCAACCCAAACGTTTATCAAAAGATGAACGGAGGGGCGCCTGGGTGGCTCAGTCGTTTGGGCGTCCGACTTCGGCTTAGGTCATGATGTCACAGTTCGTGGGTTCGAGCTCTGCATCGGGCTATGTGCTGACAGCTAGCTCAGAGCCTGGAGCCTGTTTCAGATGCTATGTCTCCCTCTCTATCTGACCCTCCCCTGCTTACACTGTCTCTCTCTCTCAGAAATAAGTAAAACACTAAAAAAATAAATAAAATTTTAAAAAAGATGAATGGAAAGGCACACACACACATATGCATATACATATACATGTGCATATACATATACATATATATATATAATGGAAAATTACTCAGCCATAAAAAAAGAATGAGATCATGGTCCTTGGGTGGCTCAGTGGGTTAAGCATCTGAGGTCAGGTCATGATCTCACAGTTCGTGGGTTCGAGCCTCACATCAGGCTCTGCACTGACAGCTCAGAGCCTGCTTTGAATTCTCTGTCTCCCTCTCTGCCACTCCCCTGCTTGTTTTCTCTCTCTCTCAAAAATAAATAAACATTAGAAAAAAAAAAATAAATGAGATCTTGCCATTTGCGACAACATGGTTGGACCTGGAGAGTTGTGCTAAGTGAGATAAGTCAGAGAAAGACAAATACCATACAATTTCACTTATATGTGGAATCTGAAAAAAAAAAAAATGATTGAAGAAACAAACTTTTTTTTTTTTTTTTTTTTAGTTTCACTGATTTAAATTATCTCTACACTCAACACGGGGCTTGAACTCACAACCCCAAGGTCAGGAGTCGCACACTCCTCCGACCAAGCCACCCAGGCTCCCCAAACTAACTCTTAAATACAGAGGACAAACTGATGGTTGCCAGCAGGGAGGTGGGGGGGGGGAGGATTAAGAGGTACAAACTTCCAGTTATAAAGTAAAAAAATCATAGAGATGAAAAGTACCGCATAGGAAATATAATCAATAATATTGTCATAACATTGTATGGTGACAGATGGTAACTATATTTAACATGGTGAGCACTGAGTAACGTATAGAATTGTCAAATCACTATGTCGTACACCTGAACCTAATGCAACATTGTTTGTCAACTATACTTGCCAATTAAAAAAAAAAATAGAACTCTCTTAGGAGAACCACAAGTTATATCTTTTACATTTTGCTCCTGCTCTTTAGACTGTGTGCTACTGTAATTGAGAGTAAATATTTTGTGGTGTTCCAGGTTCTATAACAGTGCAAGTCACGTTTGCTGGATGGATTGATTTTATATCAACAGTGTAGTATGTGACATTACTTGAAAACACTGAAATCTTTGTAGCAATGATGAGACTAAAACTTTTATATTTGTTCTTCCATAGGAGATTTACGTCCTCTAATAGTAGACCTCGAGAAGACAGCTGGTTAAAATCCTTATTTGTTCGGAAAGTTGATCCAAGAAAAGATGCTCACTCTAATCTCCTAGCCAAAAAGGAAACAAGCAGTCTATACAAATTACAGTGTGAGTGATGGGTTTGCTACCTTCATAGTTGACTTTTTCCCCCTTTGTTCATAAGTTTATCGTTGAATTTTCTTTTGTTTCAGTTCACAATGTTAAACCGGAATGCCTAGAAGCATACAACAAAATTTGGTGTGTATACCAAACTATCCTTTACTTGGGGAAAAATAACAATTTTAAGATTTACTGGTTCAGCTAACACTTGATAGCAGAGTGAGATCTTTGATCCCTCTTCTTGAAGCTAAATATTCAGAGGCTCATAAGTTGAGCTCTGCATGGGATTGCCACGGGCATTTTGACTTTAAGAACTTATATGACTAACTCATCACATAAGCTCTCAGACATTAGAATGTTCTAGATTCTTAAGGTTGGAAGGAACCTTGTAAGGCTGTCTAGTCCATCTACTCATCCGTGCTTTAGTCCTTTCTGCAGATCTTCCTGATTGCCTGTGTTTAATTGCATTCCATCTCTGGACAGCTTTGAACGTTAGGAATCAGAACTCATGTCTCTTTGATCTCTAATATTTCCAGTTTTACTCCTAAGTAAAACTGAGACATGAAAGTCCTGGATGTATTTGATACAGCTGCCATCTCTTCTCGAGTCTTCCACTCACTAGGATTCAAGTCCCTTCAGCAGATTCTCACATGATATGAGATGCATATGTTCTTACAGAATTTGTAAACTTTAAGACCAAAGAGAGAATTAAGTGCCTTTGTTCTTAATTAAGCCAACATTGTATTTTAATGATCAATTGTGAGCAAATATAATTAAAAAGCATATTTTTACCTTTTATATCTGCTCCTTTTATGAGAAAGCAAATGATTTTGTCACCAGAATCAGCATAATTTTCGGATACAAAAATCTTTTGTTGTTTTGTTTTGGGAGGTGATTCATGAAATATAATATTACTATAGAGTTTCTTAATCACCTCAGCATAGTTCTCTTTATTTAAAAAAAAAAAGTCCTAAAATAAAGCACATGCTTATTTCTAAATCTTTTCTCTTAAAATGAAATTTCTTATCTATACTAATGTTTCCCTGGATTATCTTTCCTGTCCTGTTTGTATCATTTCATCTCCTGTCTCAGATTTTCATCTCCTATGTATTTGTATTTCTATTTGGATGTCATCCTCTCCCTTCAAACTCAACACGTAGAATCACCTGGCTCTTCCCACTTCCAACATGTGTCACTCACCATAGTTTTATTTATCCTTTTCCTTTGTTCTTTGCTCTTGGTTGTTAAGAACTATGCGTCCTTCATTTGGCATGCATTTTGGTTCTATTTTATTTCCTTTCCCATCTCCCTCTCGCTTGTTGAGTCAGCAAGTAACCTCCTTGCTGACTGCCTTCCTGGCCTCAAAGTGGTACCTGTACCTTACCTAATCCGTTACTCAGAAGTTTGTCAAATTGATCTACCTGAGTTCTGCTTTCTCCTTCATCATGCTTTTTTCTTCTCTCTGAAACTTACAGCAGCTCCCTGTTTCCAATACATGAAGACTTAACTGCTGCCTGGTTTTTAGGGGCCCCATTGCTGAGGTTCTGCCCAGCCCATCCAGTTCTGAGTATAAGTAGTACCTGCCTTAGAACTTTCATTCATGTAAGGCTGGGGCTTCCAAGGGCCACTTTTGAGCTCCTGACAAAGAGGATATGACTTTGTATTGGTAAAAAACCTAGGTCCCATTGTCAGACCCCAGCCCCTGTCTGGATCCCACCTGGTCGTCTGTCCAGATTTCCTTCTTCTACACTGGCTCCAAATTGGGGTTGTTTACGTCCTGCTCATGTCATGGAACAAAAAGGAAACCCATTTCCAGTAACTTCACATAATCCACGTTTCCCCACCCTGATTTTCATCAGGCCTGTGTTATTTCTAAAAGGTCTTTTTTTTTTTTTTTTAAAGTTTATTTATTTATTTTAAAAAGAAACAGCACACGCAGGGGAGAGGCAGAGAAAAGGGGACAGAGGATCCAAAGCAGGCTCCATGCTGACAGCAGAGAGCCTGATGGGGGGCTTGAACTCACAAACCATGAGATGATGACCTGAACCAAAGTCAAATGCTTAACCAACGGAGCCACTCAGGCGCCCCTAAATATGAGGATTTTTGGCCCACTACAATGATCACACCAAATTTTTTGAAGGGTGGCATTTCAAAAAATACACATGGTGTGGTTATTATACTGAAACATAAAAATATATGGGTTTTCAATTAGTTAACTATAAGACCTTTCTGAGCTTTTCTTGATTAACAATGCATTATACACTCAGTTCTGGTGCCCCATCATCTGGTGGCGATCAATAACTTAATATCACTCAGTGTTAGCAAATAGTTTGAACAGGTTCCATTTCTGACCCTTGATATCCTTTTGCATTTATTGTTGAATCTCTATTATACTTTAGCATCATGATTTTTCTATCAAAAAGTGTGCAGATTTTGGCTTTTCTTTTGGTAAGGCACAGTTATGCCTCTTCCTATACATTCGAATCTGTACTAGAGGAAAGTTTCAGTGGAACCAAGTGCTGACACCCCTGTTAAATTCATACACTGCCGTGACCTTTCATGGTTTTGCCACTACTCCTGTGCAGTCACTGGTAATGAACTTCGGAAGGGTGTTCAGCATGGGATTATGTGATACTTTCTAAATCCCCTCAGCTGGTTGAATTGAATATAACCTAATTTATGCTCCATGCTGTCTCTTTAATTTGGATTGTTCTGCCATGTCAATGTCCTCTAAGACTGTTAGAGCTGGGTTGCTTCCAGAATGTATTG
This sequence comes from Hyaena hyaena, assembly GCF_003009895.1. NCBI lineage: Eukaryota > Metazoa > Chordata > Mammalia > Carnivora > Hyaenidae > Hyaena > Hyaena hyaena. Next base: position 369,115 of record NW_024080767.1, read on the forward strand.
TGTTCTAGCTCTGTCTTCTTCCTCTTCCTTATGGCCAACTTGTTCTCTGCCCCGGCTTCCTCTCCCTGCTTATGCTGCCTCTGTTGTCTCCCCTATCTTAAACATTACTTTCTTCTCTTATTTCTTCCGTGCTGTTTTTCTACTATTCCTGTTTCTCTCCTTCCTCCCTTGGGAGTCAGCAGAACGTAGCTTTTAGAAACTTCAGCATCCCCTTCCCTAGGTACTTCTTTCCCCCCCCCCCCCCCCGAAATAGCAAATAGTATTTGCTGGGATCCTGGGACCTTTGGGTTTTCTTTATCTGTTTTTATCACCGTACTTGAGTTGTTTACAACCATTGTAGGTAGCTGGGTAACAGAAACCTAACCTTCCGATAAGTGGGACATTAGAGTGTAGTAAAATTAAGCTAAAAGGTTAATTCTGCATATCATTTTATCCGAAATACGCTGAGGTCAGTTGTCAGAACAGAATAGATGGCCTTTTTCCTACTGCTGATCATGTGTTGTCCAGCTGGTATTATCTTATCAGTTGTTTAATTAGTGTTGCTGTTTCTTCTCTTTAAGTCAAGAGGTGTTGCCAAAGATTCACGAAGATAAGCATTATCCTTGTACTTTGGTGGGGACTTGGAACACGTGGTATGGCGAACAGGATCAAGCTGGTAGGAAGCAGAAGTCTTTGGAATAAACCCTTGTTCCCTAAGCCTTTACTGTTAACAACTTAAATAATAGTAAATGTAATGTTTGTTTTTAAAATCAAAGCTTTCCAAGTGTCCATCTAGTTTTATGACTAAAGCAGTTTCTTCAGTAATTGATTGCAGAAACTACTTTTTTTTAATTAACATTTAAATCTATCTTGAAACTTCATGGTGTACTCATAGGCCACCACATGGCACATTACAGTTTTGTACTGTGTTAACGTTCTGTGTATATATAGAATATTTTCAAGGGAGGAGGATCGTAAAACTCTAAATGTATATTATCTTTCAAAATATATTGCAGTCCACCTCTGGAGGTACGAAGGAGGCTATCCAGCCCTCACAGAGGTCATGAGTAAACTCAGAGAAAATCAGGTAATGATTTTGAAAACTGTTTACTTACCAGACTAATGATACAATAAATGATAGCACAGAATTAAATGACTCTTTTCTGTCACCATTTTTTTTTTAACATTAATAAAAGCTTTACTATTTGAAAAGTAAATATTCAAATAGTATTGAAACATAATTAACCTGTTGTAATACTGTTAAGATATTATAAAAATCAGTTGTACTTTGAAACTGAGAAACTGGTACTTTGTTGCCAGTAAGTCAGCACGGTAGACACAGTCAGGCCTGGATTACCTAACACATACCTGCTTCAGGAACTGCCAACCACATAGTCTTTTCTTTGAGCTGACTTCCCTCCCCTCCCTGTTCCCTTCAGGAATAGGTGCAAGTCAGTGAAGAGAATTTTAATAGCTGTCGATTATTGGGAAGGAAAACCTTCAGTGTAGATTCCCTGTCCAAATTTAAATGGCTTTTGGACTATCTGGTGTTTTGTTAGTCTTTATGTCTTCTTTTGCTAATATGCTGTCAGACACTGTTAAGAGGACTTAAAAAGGTAGGAGAATAAATTGTTCTTTAAGTAATTAATATTGTTATTTAAGTCATTAAGATGGCCATGTAGTTTGGTGTCTAAACCTGGACACTTTTGAGAATGAAAGTGAATGCTTTAGTTGTTATGCTGGTTCAACGAGATGTAAATTCGGGCTATCTTGGGTCGCCTGGGGGCCTGTTTATGATAGGATTCTATTATAAGAGGAACATAAATGATACTATACTAAAGTGGGTTTATATGTAAATACTAGAACATTTCATGAGCATGTTTTTTCCCTCAAAGGCATTTGTGGAATTCCGCAAGGCAAGAAGCAACATGCTTCTCTCTAGGAAGAATCAGCTGCTCTTGGAGTTCAGTTTCTGGAATGAGCCTGTCCCACGGTCAGGACCGAATATATATGAACTCCGATCCTACCAGCTCCGAGTAAGTACGGAACTACCAGCCAGCTGCCCTCCCCTGCTTCTGTGAGGAGGCACTGGCAGCCCAGCGCCTACCACACTAGTGGGCTTTACATTCTGCGACGTGATTGGCTTAATATTTTGAGTGACTTATTTTCTCCCCTGTCCAGCCTCTCTCTCCTTCCTTCCTTCCTTCCTTCCTTCCTTCCTTCCTTCCTTCCTTCCTTCCTTTATCTTCTCTCTCATGCCTTCTCTATTGCTAAGCTCTTTTGTTTCTTATAATCTTATATACCGTCTTTATCATTTGACTTTTTTTCCGTGGAGCGTTGCTATTTTTAAGAGGAAAGACCTAAAATGCAGGACTAGCTATAATACATAACATCTACTATAATTGAACTAGAGCAACTAGTTCTCTATATAATAAAAATGAGACTGCTGAATAAGTTAGACTGTACCATAAGAGTCAAAAGCAATAATATTTTATAAAACTTTCTTGATGTTTCCCCACTAAGTGACTACTTGAAAGAAAACCCCAGATAGCAACATAGCAACATTGTTAAAAGGAGTACATATCAATAGATTTTAGTAGTCCAATACTCACAATTATACTGGAAAAAAAAACAGTGCTGTCCTTATTAAATTACTTAAATTGAATTTTTTTTATATCACAATAAAGTCTGAACGGGTACCAACAACTTAATGATTTCAGTACATCTGAAGGATGGGCTCAACTATGGTTTCAATAACCATAATTGGATGACTTTCCATAAATACTGTCTTCTTGTACAAAGTAGAATAGAATAGGACTCCCACTATGGGATAGACATGTGCACAGTGAATAATACTATTTTGTTACACTTCACACTATTCAAAATTCAGTTTTAAGTTCATCATTTGATATTTTTTATACTGCTGTTTCCATATTTCTTCACAGAAGAACTAACAAACCAAAATCCAAATCTCTTTTCAGCCAGGAACTATGATTGAATGGGGCAATTACTGGTGAGTATATTACCAAATGATGACTTTGTAATCTTATTACAAATAATAATAAGATAATTTTAAGCCATAGTGTTAATTCAGGAATAAAATCTGAGGATAAAGCCATTATTTGATATTAGACTGTTTTGTTTGATGTTTCTATTATGGAATTTTTCCAACATAAACAAAACTAGAGAGAATAATACCATGGATCCCCACCTTCCATTCCCATTACTTAGTTTCAGTAGTTACCAGCACATGGTCAGTCTTGCTTAGGTCTAACTCTCCCAACCCAGTTTATTTGAAAGTAAATCCAAACAGCATGTCATTTCATCCATAAATATTTTAGTATATATCTCTAAGAGATAAGCACTATATTTTTAAAATTTTTTTAGTGTTTGTTTAGTTTTGAGAGAGAGAAAGAGTATGAGCAGGGGAGGAGCAGAGAGGGAGACACAGAATGTGAAGCAGGCTCCAGGGTCTGAGCTGTCAGCACAGAGCACCATGTGGGGCTTGAACTCACAAACTGTGATATTATGACCTAAGACAAAGTCAGATACTTAACCAGCTGAGCCACCCAGGCACCCCTCTTTTTTTTTTTTTTTTTTTTTAAATAAAACCCAGTGTTGCATTAGGTAATTTCATATTCTTGGATATTACCTTTTTTTTGAAATATTGTTTTTATCACATAAACAGCACCACAATGACACAGTTGCTTAGGTGTTTTTCTTCATTTAAGTAGCAAAATACCAGCTTTTCCCCAAACTGATCATCATTTAAGTAGCAAAATACCAACTTTTCCCCAAACTGATCTATAGATTTACCACAATCCCAATCAAAATCCCAGCAGCCTTCAGAAATGTGAAGGACCCAAAATAGCTAAAACAACCTTGAAAATGGAAGAACAAAGTTGGAGGACTCACACTTCTCAATTTCAAAACTGACGACAAAGCTGTAGTAATCAAGAGAGTGTGATACTGGTATAAGAACAGGTATACACAGATCAATGGAACAGAAGTGCAAGTCCAGAAATAAACTCACATATATGACCCATTTCTTTTCAACACATGCGCCAAGTCAATTCAATGGGGATAGTCTTTTCAACAAAGAATGCTGAGACCAATGGATATCTTTGCAAAAGGATGAACTTAGACGCCTGCCTTACATTATACACAAAATTAACCATAACATAAAGGTTTTAGAAGAAAACATAGGAGAGAATCTTTGTGACCTAGGTTAAGCATGTAACACCAAAATCACAATCCATCAAAGAAAATGATAGACTACGATTCATCAAAATTAGTAACTTTTGTAATTTAAAAGGCATCATTTAAAAAATTAAAAGGCAAATGACAGACTGGGAGAAAATTTTACAATCGTGTCTGATAAAGGACTTGTATCCAGCATGTATAACGAAGTCCTACAGCTCAATAATAAGACAAATAACCCAATTTAAAAAATGGACAAAGGAATTGAATAGACGTTTCTTCACAGATATACAAACAGCCAAAAAGCATATGAAAAGATGTTCAGCATCATTAATTGTAAGAGAAATGAAAATTAAAACTACAATGAGATTTTAAAAAAACCTAAAATGAGGTATCATCTCACAGCCTTTATGATTGCCATTATCAAGAGAACAGAAAGTAACAGAAAGTGGGGTGAAGATACAGAGAAATTGGAACCTTTGTGCATTGTTGGTAGGAATAGAATGCTGCAGCCATTATGGAAAACAATACAGAGGTTCCTCAAAATATTAAAAATAGAATTACCACATGATTCAGCAGTCCTATTTCTGAGTTTATTATGAAAAGAATTCAAAGCAGCATCTCAGAGATATTTTCACATTCATTTTCATTGCAGCTTTAGTCACAGTAGCCAAGAGGTAGAAGCAACCCAGATATCTATCAACAGATGAATGGATAAAGAAAATGTGACATACACATATAAGGGAATATTATGCAGCCTTTCAAAGAAGGAAATTCTGCCATGTGCTGCAATATGGATGAACCCTGAGGACATTAAAATAAGCCAGTCATAAAAGGACAAATAGTATATGATTCCACAAATACAAAGTCTCTAAAGTAATCAGAATCACAGTGATGGAAAATGAATAGGGGACTTGGTATTTAGTGAGTATTGAGTTTCAATTTTATAAAATGAAAAAGTTCTAGGGATCTCTTGCACAATGTGAGTGTTCATGACACTATTGAACTGTGAAATGGCTAAGTTAAGTTTAATGTTATGTGTTTTTTACCACAATAAAAAATAAATAATAATCATAAAATAAATTTTCAAAAAATATTTCAGTGGGCAAGGGATTTGAATAGACATTTCACCAAAGGAAATGTATAAATGCCTAATAAGCGCATGAAAAAGTGCTCAATACTCTCAGTCATTAAGGAAATGCAAAGTAAAACCACAAGGAAAGAAGAGGTCCCCGACATTCAGATGGCTATCGCTAAGAAGATATAATAATATGTTGGTGAAGTTGTAAATAAATTGGGGCCCTCATACATTGCTGGTGAGAATGTTAAGTGGTACAGCTGCTTCGTAAAATAGGCAGTTACTCAAGATGTTAAACATGGAATTACCATGTGACCCCGCAGTTCTATTCCTAGGTACATACCCAAGAGAATGAAAGCACGCATTCATATAAATTCATATACAGTGATCATAGCATTTCATAATAACCAAATAGTGGAAATAGCCTAAAATGCCCATCAGCAGAGGAATGGAAAAATAAGCAGTGGTATATCCACATAATGGAATACTATTCAGCAGTAAAAAAGAAGTGAACTGCTGATACGCACCACAAATATAGGTGAACCTCAAAAACATGCTGTGTGAAAGAGTCCAAAGCAGCACACATTCTGTGATTCCATTTGTTTGCAATATCCAGAAAAAATCAAATCTATGGAGACAGAGAGATTAGTGGTTTCCTGGGGCTGCGGGTGGTAACAGAAAATGATTGTAGATGAGCACAAGGAATCTTTTAAGCACAATTGGATTGTGATGATTGCACAAGTCTGTAAATTTACTAAAAAAAAAAAAGTACATACACCTACGTGAATTTTACGGTATGTAAAAAATACCTCAGCAAAGCTGCTAACGACACACACACACACACACACACACACCTCACCAAAGAGAACTTATACCATGAAACCAAGAATAATTCACAAAAAGGAAATTGATTAATATAACACTGTTGAGGTTGTAATAGGTGTCTGATGTCTGCACCCCAAATACCCGGCCACCATATCTCTGTTAGAGCACTTGTCACCCCGGTGGAGTCTCCAGTTTCTAGTTCTACAACTCTGTCTACAAGACCTGGCACATCCTAGGTGGGCGGTAAATGCTGAATGCACGGCAGAAACTAGTGGTTACATAAGAAGGAAAAAAGTCAGTTGCCAAACTTGTAAACAACTATGTGCCTGAGGGGAATAGATTATATATATTCAGGCAGTAGATTCTTTTTCTTTTTTTTTTTTAATGTTTATTTTTGAGAGAGAGAGAGAGAGAACATGAGCAAGGGGAAGGACAGAGAGAGAGAGGGAGACAGAATCTGAAGCAGGTTCTGGGCTCTGAGCTGTCAGCACAGAGCCCTCCCTACTTGGGACTCAAATCCATGAACCACAAGATCATGACCTGAGCCAAAGGTGGATGTTTACCCGACTGAGCCACCCAGGTGTGCCTCTCCAATGGAATCTTATATGGTGGTTAAAGTAAAACAGATCTGCATATGGATCAGTATTGAAAACACTTAAGTTGAGGAGAAAGAGCTAGTTAAAGAATGTGTACAACGTGGTATCGTTTAGATAAATTTAAAAAAAAAGTTTAGGGGCGCCTGGGTGGCTTAGTCGGTTAAGCGTCCGACTGTCGCTTAGGTCATGATCTCGCGGTTCGTGGGTTCGAGCCCCGCGTCGGGCTCTGTGCTGGCTGTCAGCTCAGAGCCTGGAGCTTGTTTCGGTCTGTGACTCCCTCTCTCTCTGACCCTCCCCTGCTCACACTATCTCTCTCTCTCCTAGAAATAAATAAAACATTAAAAAAAAAAAGTTTAAATGTATGGGGCACCTGGGTGTCTCAGTCGGTTAAGTGTCCGACTTCGGCTCAGGTCATGACCTCACATTTTGTGGGTTCAAGCCCCACGTCGGGCTCTGTGCTGACAGAGCCTGGAACCTGTTTCAGGTTCTGTGTTTCCCTCTCTCTCTGACCCTCTCTTGCTCACACTGTCTCTATCTCTCTCAGTAATTAAAAATAAAAAAAATTTTTAAATGTCTATTTATTTATGAGAGAAACAGAGCACAAATGGGGGAGGGACAGAGAAAGGGAGACACAGAATCCAAAGCAGGCTCCGGGCTCTGAGCTGTCAGCACAGATCAGGACGCAGGGCTTGAACTCACAAACCAAGAGATCATGACCGGAGCCAAAGTCAGACGCCTAACCAACTGAGCCACCCAGGTGTCCCCTTGGTAATTTTTTAAATGATGTAACAAGAGAGTTACATAAACAAAAAGTTGTATATAACAAGAGTTATATAAAAAAGATAGAACTGTTGTTTGTGGATACATACATATAAAGTAGAAATATAAAACCATAGACAGGAAGACATGTCTTCAAAAGAGGTAACTGCTTCCAAAATGTAATTCATGGGGGAAGATGGCTGGGGGTGGGGATGAGGATGATAAGGGAGCTTCACCTGGTTTTACAGTGATCCTTTTTGAAAAGGTCTGAAACAAATAGGAGAAAATGTAAAATACTGATGTTTTCAAAATCTAGGTGGCCAGAGCATTTTAAATAATAATTTAAAAGCTAATTTAAAAATCATCTGAATACATGTTCAGAAGTCATTTGACAAGATTCAATACTGGTAGAATTTTTTTTAATTTGAAAACTAAGAAATACATATTTAATTGTATACTGTTATACACTTGGTACCTATAAGCACCATTTTATTAAGGGAGCTTTTTTAGGGAGGCACCTTATAAATGTAATGATTTAGTTGCCCACAGAATAGGATCATTCGTTATTTCTAGTTTTGCATGCTACTAATTAAGACTTGCCCACCATGGGGGGGCCTGGGTGCTTCAGTCGGTTGAGCATCCGACTCTTATTTTCTCAGGTCATGATCTCCTGGTCTGTGGATTTGAACCCAACTGTCAACTCCGCTGACAGTGCAGAGCCTGCTTTGGATTCTCTGTCTCCCTCCTTCCCCCGCCCCTTCTCCACTCATGCACTCTGCTCTCTAAATAAACAAATAAACAAACTTAAAAAAAATAATAAAAAGACTTGTCCACTGTGGACTTTACAAGGAAGTACTGAGGTTTATTCTTCAGTTATTTAAAAAATTATTTATAAATCCAGCTCAGCATTCAATTTATATTTTGGCACATAGGTAACTATTTAAGATGGTGATCTCCTCTTCAGTACATGCTTCTGATTATTACCAGGCTAAGGCAAGTATGTTTTCTTTGCCTACTGTAACCGAATTAGAAAAATTCATAATGGAATGAATGATCCTGACTATTTATCACTATCAGTGAAAGACAGTTTTCCCCCAACTCTAAGTTAGAATGCACGTTAAAGTGATTTGCTTAATTTCAATAATTTACTAATCAGATTTGTAATTTTTGTGAAGATATCAATCACTTAATTCTAAATATAAAGGTTAAAGAATTTAACATCATTTAGGAGTAGCCCACGGGAGAAATGGTGAGAGATCCCTCCTTCGACACAAAAGAATCCGAAAGCTTGGGTCACCCTTAGAGTTGAGCTGATGGGGATGAGAGCTGAGATGTATAAATTGATCTTGAGGAGGCTGGCTTTATCACTCCCACTGCAATTGCCCTTGCTCTGATCTTGTACCCCCCTTCTTCCTTGATGTTCTAATTCAGTTACTATGAAGTTTGCCTTCAGGACAAGAATGTACTGGTCAAGCCAACTCAGATACCTTGTCCCTTAGGAGTTCTGTCTCATGATAGATGTCAGTAGATTGATATCCTTGTTCATATGCCCCCAACTCTTCTAAATTAATTATAATGAATCTATCTTCCCAAGTCCTATCACCTTGATATGACAGACTTTAGGCCAAAGCCTGGGACAGAGTTGATGTAAATTTACTGGGTACTCTGTGGTGGGGAGTCTCCAGCTGTGCTTTTCTGGGTGACCTCCCTGTATCATTCAAGCCACTTCTTTCATTTTCAAGTTTGATTCTAGAAAATGGCTTCTGGAAAACATACACATTTCCTAAAAATAGTTTTAGGATTTCAGATGCATCACTACATATAAATATAAAGTACTTGGTACAAATATGAAAGTAGGTGCTTAAGGAACTAATACCTTTTGCAGTAGGAAATTTTAAAAAGGAAAGTTTAAGACAAATGCAAATTTTTAGTCAATTTAATCACAATTTCATGTTATACATAGACATGTATATATATATACACATTCTTCCACACATAGGAATGCCGTTTGGTACTCATTTACTGATGGTTCCTTCTGGTAAGAAAAAAAAAAAAAAGACACAACAAAACAAGAGGCAGGATCTTTTTTCTTTCATTTTTTATTGAAGTATAATTGACATGCATGTTAAATTGGTTTTAGGTGTGCAGCACAGTGATTGGGCAAGTGTGGCTCCTTTAGAATACCATGAGGCCACTCCAGTTTTGATAGTGACACCTTCCTATCACCAGGAAGCTGCACATTCACGTTCTTCCATTGCTGTCCAAGAGGTTGAAGAATCTCCCTTCTAGTTCAGAGAGCTCATGTGTCTTCCAGAGTTCATGGTCGCAGCTGCTTTGAGGGTGTGCTCCCTTCTCTTCTGTCTTAAACCCTACTCTCCAGGGGTGGCCCCTGTCTCCCTTAGTAAGTCAGTAACTCCTGCCATCTTGGGTGTTCTAATATCCAGGTTTTCTTCACTTTTTCCCAGCAGGTTCTTGGAAAAGCAATTCTGTTTAAGTTGGCAGGTCCTATCCTCTGCCAATTTTCTTGACTTTATATCAAGAATCAGGAGTGCAACCATGTATGCTGAAACACTGATTTTGTCTAGTCATTACTGTCCACTTCCCCTAAAGATGACTCTTCTAGCTACAGAGAAGTATATTTACAATTTATAAAGGTTATCTACATTAAAATAACATTCGATTGCATTTGGTAGTTAAAAAAAAAAAGTCTTCATATTGAACAGCTTGCTCCGAGGGTGGAAAAAATCTGATTCTTTTAAATGTACCTAATTCAGTATCCGAACATTGTCATTGTCCCTTACAGGGCTCGTGCAATTCGCTTCAGACAGGATGGTAATGAAGCAGTTGGAGGATTCTTCTCTCAGATTGGGCAGCTATATATGGTGCATCATCTTTGGGGTATGTATTTTCCTTCATTTTGGTGTTACTGGGATTTCAAGGTTCATTACCAAATAAGTTAAACTAGGCAAGAAACCACATCACAAGCCAGTAACTTTAAACACCGTAGCAAATCCAGACATCATAGATGGAAAGTCAGTGCTGGGCTGTCTACAAGAAAGAGGTCAGCAGTGATGAACTATCTGGAAGGAAAGAGGTCAACAGTGAAAGGCCCGTAGATATGTGGCACACTAGTGGCTGACGTGGGAACGGGAATAGAGATGAAAGAAGCAAGCAGCCACGGGAGAGGGTCCCTTTCTAGACACTTCCCATGGCTCCTCAGAAACAATCCTGCATTTTTCCAGAGAGACGCCTCCCCCACACACTCATTCACTGCCTGCCTATGTCTGATGACATTGTCCAGAGGTCCTTCTCTTACCTTTTCCACCCCTGCCCACTTTTGTTTGGTACCATCTTTAGTATCTCTCAGGGCCTGACTCAGGTGTGCCCGCCCCCCCCCCCGCCCCCAATGAACATCATTCTTCTCTTCAGAACCTCAGAACCCAGTATCATGCAGGTCGTCACATTGTGGCTATTTGTGTCTGTCTCCCGGCTAAGAATGGGAATTAGGTCTAAGTAATAGCTTGGTACATTCTGGGCACATCTGTATATGTTCATTAAAGTTTTTGTGGGTTTCTTTCAAATGTTTATTTTGAGAGAGAGTGAGTGTGAGCAGGGGAAAGGCAGAGAGAGAGGGGGACAGAGAGTCTGAAGCAGGCTCTGCACTGATGGCAGCAAGCCCAAGGTGGGACTCAAACCCACAAACTGTAAGATCATGACCTGAGCCAAAGTCCATCACTCAACCAACTGAGCCACCCAGGCACCCCTGTTTATTAACGTTTAAAAAATGAAAAGCATGACTCAGTTCCAGACCATATTAATTAACTGAGGTATTAGTTTGGCTGCTGGGTCCCACCACACACTGCATCCTGCGAGCCTGCTGTGTTAGCATGGCAGGCTTATGAAGATAAGAGACCGGTCTAATAAGGGATTAAGCCAACATGAGGGGTATGCCCGAGGCAGTGTGTGATCAGTAACAGTTATATTCGGGGCACTCCCAGCACTTAAAGGGATATAAACTTACATGTCGTTGAGGAAATTCAATAAAAGGTAAATATGAATTAGACTTTAGGATCTAAATAGGTTGCAGGTAAAGTTAAGCAGGAAGGGCTAGAACAATGATGCAGATATGGGAGGTTATAAAAAGTGGTCCGAAAACTACAAATGTGCAAACTGGCTAAATGGTAAGAGAACTGCTGGGGACCTAAGTCTGAAATGGATAACTTGAGGCAAGAGAAGTAGTTTTTACACTGTGCTCCTGGAGCCCCCTTTCCCCTAAACCGTCAGGGTCTGGGGAAGAGACCCCCATCCTCACCCCCACCAATCACTGCTTCAACCAGGGTCTCATCTCAGCTGCACACACTGGGCCTCCCTGACGTGTAAGCAGTTGAAATCCCTACACCAAATAATAGCTGCTCCCCAGAGCATCGGTGCAGCATTGTCCTAGGGAGCTTAGTTCCCTAGCTAACTGGGATTTGCCTTCATAAATATCAGAGTTGTCAAATATAATAGATTTGGAAACACATCTTCAAAACATACGTCCCTGCCTTTAGAGATTATGCTAAACATAATTTAACCTTTATGCGTTGAAAGTAGGGTGAAGTAGTTTTTATTATTTTTTTAAATAATAATGTCTATCTGGAGGATATAAACTGAGAAGTCAGACCTCTTCCCTCCCCTTCCCCTCAGGCTAGGCTCCCTCGGACCTTCCCAGACACCCTCTGTCCCTGAGTAAAGGGACTTGATGGGCAGGGCTGCCATGTGCTCCGACTCTCAGGCAGAGGTCAAGCTGGGTACACACTCCACTCATGTTAGGGTTTCCAGTGTGTCTGGATAGGGACTCCCAGGTGAAGGGGCAGACAGGCACCAGGGGGGTGTAAGTGACAGCTCTGACAGAAGCTGTGGGGAGCATGGGCCCTTAACTCTGTCCCGTGGGGAGGACTTTCGGCTTCACAAGAGCAGGTGAGGAGTCACCAAGATGCTCCTCCATGCCGATGCAGAAGCTAGGAAGAGTGTGGTGCTCCGGCATTGGAGAGCTGCCAGATTGCAGCATGTGTCTTTTCTTGGGCATTCCTTTTCTCTACCTTCCTTTGTTGTCCCCAGTCAGTGTCCCAAATGTCCACTGCCCTACTTTATAGGAAAAAGTATTGACATATGCAGAGATGAATTCTCAGGTGCCTGCCCCAAATTTTCCACGTTTTTTAGAGAACCACATTTATCAAGCACCTCCAGTGTGCTGATTATTTTGTGCATCATTCTCTTTAATCCTCACAACCACAAACCACAGTGAGGTACCTGTGACTCACAGATGATAAATCAGTCACCTACAGTCCTCAGGAACTGAACCAGGCTGACTTGGGCATGTCTGGCTTCAAAGCAGATCTGTCTACAACACAGTACCTCTTCCTTTTACCCTCGCACTTGATGCCATTCCTTCCTCACCTTCTATCCATCTGTACCACTCCCTCCCCATCGTGGGCTCCCTCCCCCAATAATATGAACGTGCCCAAGTACTTCCCACCTTTAAAAGCCTCAAACCCAAAAGTCCACTGATGGATGAACAGATAAACAAAGTGTGGTATGTATATATAATAGAGCATTGTTTCCATAAAAAAGGAACGAAATGCCAATACATGCTACAACAGAGATGAGCCTTGAAAACATTAGATTCCACTTATTTCCCTATCATAGGCAAATTCATAGAGACAGAACGCAGAGTAGAGGCTACTAGGGGCTTCCTTCCGGGTTGGGAGAAAGGGGGATTAGTGTTCAGTGGATACAGAATTTTAAGCTGGGATGGTGAAAAAGTTGCAGAGATGGAGAATAACGAAAGTGGGATGATTGTGAGTGTACTTATTCACTCACATGTGAGTATATTTTAAAATGGTTAAAAGTTAATTTTGCAGGGCACCTGGGTGGCTCAGTTGGTTAAGTGTCCGACTTCGGCTCAGGTCATGGGCTCACCATCTGTGTGTTTGAGCCCCACGTTGGGCTCTGTGCTGACAGCTCAGAGCCTGGAGCCTGCTTTGGATTCTGTCTCCCTGTCTCTCTGCCCCTCCCCAGCTTGCACTATCTCTCTCAGAAATAAACAAACATTAAAAAAAAATTTTTTTTAAAGAATAACCAGCTCACAATTATCCCCAGTTTTGTACTAAATTCCCTCAGTAGTTGCTTTGAGAAAACTAGCTGAGCAGCTGAATCAGTACTTGTTGGACATAACTAGTGGAATGCAGGACAGTGTGTTTGGATTAAATCTTGCTTCTGTGTGGTTATTTTTCAGCTTACAAGGATCTTCAGACCAGGGAAGATATACGGAATGCAGCATGGCATAAACATGGCTGGGAAGAACTGGTGTATTATACAGGTAATATTTTCATAGACTTAAAACTTGTCATGCTTGGGGCACCTGGGTGGCTCAGTCAGTTGAGCATCCGACTTCAGCTCAGGTCATGATCTCATGGTTCATGGGTTTGAGCTCCGCGTCGGGTGCTGACAGCTAGCTCAGAGCCTGGAGCCTGTCTTTGGATTCTGTCTCCTTCTCTCTTTGACCCTCCCCTCCTCATTGCTGTCTCTATCTCTCTCTCAAAAATAAATAAAACATTAAAACAAAACAAAACACAACACAAAACCTTGTCATTCTTCTCATCTTACTGTTTTATGTTCTTTCACCCTAAAGCTAATATATTGCTTTTTAAAAAATATATATTTAAGTAATCTCTGCACCCAACGTGGTCCTTGAACTCACGACTCTGAGCACAGTCTCACATGCTCTTCTGACTGAGCCAGCCAGGTGCCCCTTGTACTTTTTTTAAAAAATAGTATGTTGCTCTAAGATAGTGAATCATAAATTTGGGGGGATGGAGATTAGTCAGATTTTTCTTTATTAGTTGCATGGCTTCTTTTCAATAAGGAATTTTCATTCTTTCAAGTGTGTTTGGGGGGAACCTGGCTGGCTCAGTCAGTGGAGCATGTGACTTTTTTTTTTTTTTTAATGTCTCTTTATTTTTGAGAGAGAGCAAGAAAGAGTAGGGAAGGGACAGAGAGAGGGAGACACAGAATTGGAAGCAGACTTCAGGCTCTGAGCTGTCAGCACAGAGCCCGATGTGGGGCTGAAACTCAGGAGCCGTGAGCATGACCTGAGCTGAAGTCAGATGCTTAATCGACTGAGCCACCCAGGTGCCCCAATGCGACCCTTGATCTCAGGGTCGTGAGCTCGAGCTGCACATTGGGTGTAAACCAAAAAAAAAAAAAAATCTTAAAACAAAAACAAAAACTATGTATGTTGTCTGGTACAGTTTCAGACCCTTGCATGTTGCAAACTACATCATTACCTTTTTTTTGTACTTTTCTATATTTTCTGAATAATATACAACTTTTTTCCTCGGTTTTCCCTTTCTCATCAAAATTATCTGTTCCCAAAAACATTATAATTTAATACAGCAACTAAAAAGTAATTTTGAAAATTAATTGAACATCTTGACTTTATGTACATGTGCATGTATACCTATATACATGTATACTATGAAATCCTGGTGGTTTGATTTTTACAAGAACAATTGGGCAGAATACACCCCAGCAATACTGACACAGGTAATAACTACCAATCACGTTGCATTTCAGGTACATTTAAGCTCATATACTATTAAGAAAATCAAAGAGTAGTTTGTTGTAGAAAACAAGTATTGTCTTTTAGTTCAAAACACCATATAATTGCATGTTACTTTGTTCCCTATTCTTAACACTTTTATTAGTTTCCAGAGGCCTATTTTATTCAGCAGTGACGGGTTTTGAAGTACTGTGTATCTTCCTTTACACAAGATACAGTCAAATGCAGTTTTATTTGATTTTATGTAACTTTATTTTAATTCAAAGTTCTCAGCCTTTAGAGAAAGCACCATTTTTCTTACAAGGACTTTCCTAATTTCCTACAAACAAAACACATCTTCAGACAGAATCTGCTTTAATTCTAGTAACATCTCATAGGATGTTAACCGATCTACCATTAGCTTGTACGTTTCTGCCCCTGAGATCAGTCCTACATTTTCCTCTATTCTGATTTCAAGCAGCATGTCTTCTGAACGTTCTCAGCAATGTATTTGTTAATGTATCTTTACCATAATCTGTTTAGAAAAGAACAAGCCCAGTAATCTTGATCCTTCTTTTCAGTCCCGCTTATTCAGGAAATGGAATCCAGAATCATGATCCCACTGAAGACCTCACCCCTCCAGTAAAGCTGCAGATTTTAGATGTGCCTACATAAATTTATGTGACAAATATTTGTCCTAAATTAATTTTAATTGTATATCAAGTGAAAAACACTGAAGTGTAAACTGCTGTATATAGCTTATGAGGGACCTCTTTTCTTTAAAATTTACATAATCACAAGAAAGGAAACTATTACAGTTTGATTGTAACAGTGCTCTGTAGTCCTCTTTGAAACATCTCTGTGTTTGTCAAATATACCTTATACCACCAGCCGCCCCTCCCCACCCTCTGGGAGAAGAGGGCCCAAATTAAAATTTGAATCCTCTCCAAATAGGAATCTAACCATGAAAATAAAAAAGTTAGCAATTTCTTTATAAAAAGCAAATCTGTTTCATAATTACAGATTTTTAGGCAAATTTCTTGTATCAGGAAGAAGTATAAATTTTGTCATGTTACTCTAGCGGTTATTTCTGAGTTTCAGACTAGGAACAAATTCTGAGTGCACCTAATACCTGAAGTGTTTTAATTCACTCTCATTTTTAATTGGTCAGCGTAGTAAATGACACGTCATTACTAAGCTGGCAGTGTTTGCTAAGGTACATTTAATCAGTAACTCAGTCTTTATCTAGTATATTGTGATGGCTCTATATGAGGGGAAATAATGGCTTACACATATATGTGTACCATATGTGATTCTGAAATGAACACCTTGAATAGCACTAATTTTTATTTGTAATATTTTTCTATAACAAAATGAGTAGCATTAAGAAAAGAGGTTTTATTTTGTAAACAATCATTTGTGACCTCAGATATCCTGTAGTTAGTATTTTAGTAAGCTCACAGCAGATACTTCCAAGATGATGTATGAGGGGTGGTGCATGTTGAGATTTAAATTGGAATAAAGCTGCCTCCTTTGTCCAGCTCTGTTTGATTTAGTTTTTTAATATAGTGTGCCAGTTTTGTGACTATAATCATGAAAGTCCTGTTGAAATGAAAACTTAGGTCTGATCCCCAAATTAAAGAATTTATGTATAAAATAAAAAGTGTGAATAAATCTCATATCAAATGTCAACCTTTTACATGTGAATGGTTTTCTCCAAGAACATATAAAAGTCAATAAAATCCTCTTGATTTTCACATATGACGTTGTTTGCAGTCTTTTTTTCAATTAGCTTGTGCTAAGAATGACCCTGTCCCTCTTGAAAAATAGCTTGTCCCTGCTAAGTGAGCATATGTGAGTCTACAGAGCAAAATATTAAATAAGCTCACCAGGTTTTAACTAGCCATTGAGCAAGGTGTTTTGGGGAACGGATATTTGTGTACCAGTGGATGGTTTGGGGGGGGGGCTGGGGCAGCGGGAAGAACAGGCTCTTTCAAGTCCAGGTGCTGCTCCTTGATGAGGTACTTCCCTCTTTGGTGTCTATCCCACTAACCTATAAAACGGGGAGGTGGAAACCCAATGGCATTTAATGTCCCTTCAGCTCTGAATTTTGTAACTGGCTCTTCTTAGTGCCATAGGAAGCAGTGGAGAGAGAGGGCACGCTGAGCTCTGGCATAGAAAACCTGCATTTTGGGGCCCCTGGGTGGCTAAGTGGGTTGAGCATCTAACTCTTCATTTTGGCTCAGGCCATGATCTCATGGTTCAGGGGATCAAGCCCCATGTTGGGCTCTGTGCTGACAGCATGGAGCCCGCTGGAGATTCTCTCTCTCTGCCCATCCCCTGCTCTCTCTTTCTCAAAATAAACTTAAAAAAAGAAAACCTGAATTTTAACAATTCTACTGATTAGATGCTCAGAGCATGTTTGTAGGATGTGAATGAAAGAACTATTTACATGAAACTGCTTTCTCAACTATATGAAGAAAAGTGATAGAATTAGTGTTACTAGTAAAGGTGATCTAGCTATTCAGAACTAAAAAAAAAAATTGCTGGAAACAGAATTTTCACTAACAAATTGTGTGGACTTAAAGTGAACCATGCAGAAGTCAGGAATTTTCTATCATTCACTGGGCTTATTCGGGTTCTCCAGAGAAACGTTCACTGGGCTTATTCGGGTTCACCAGAGAAACAGAATGAATAAGATATCTAGATAGAGACTTACATAAGAAGAGACTTATAAAAAAAAAAAAAAAAAGAGACTTATAAGGGGGCGCCTGGGTGGCTCAGTCGGTTAAGCGTCCGACTTCGGCTCAGGTCATGATCTCACAGTTCGTGGGTTCGAGCCCCGCGTTGGGCTCTGTGCTGACAGCTAGCTCAGAGCCTGAAGCCTGTTTCAGATTCTGTGTCTCCTTCTCTCTCTGATCCTCCCCTGCTCACACTGTCTCTCTTTCTCAGGAATAAAACATTAAAAAATTTAAAAAAAAAAAAAAAAAAAAGGAGACTTAATAGGAATTGGCTACTGTGGTTATGGAAGCCAAGAAGTCCCACAGTTTGCCATCTGCCAGCTAGAGAACCACGAAAACCATTGGTATAAGTCTGTCAAAGTCCAAAGGTCTGAGAATCAGGAGAGCTGATGGTTTAACTTCCAGTCCAAGGTCAGAGGCCCAAGAACCGGGAGCTCTGGTATCTGAGAGCAGAAGATGAACATCGCAGCTCAAGCAGAGAGAGTGAATCTGCCCTTCCTTTGCCTTGTTCCATTTGGGCCCCCAAAAGATTGAATGATGCCCACCTACATTAATGAGGATAGGTTTTTTTATTCATTCCATTGAGTCAACTGCTAATCTTCCAGGAACACTCTCACAGACACACCCAGAAATAACGTTTTTCCAGCTATCTGGATATCCCTTAGGCCTGTCAAGTTGACACAAAATTAACCATCACAAGTGAGCTCACAGTTGACAGATGAGTTGGATGAGGCTCCCCAAATTGCCTCATCCACCCAATTCCCCATCCAGGGGCCCTTCAGCACCAGAATGTCCAGATGCCAAACAGAATGTGCAAGAATGATGCTTTCTTTTAGAAACAGTTTTTCTTTTTGCATTGCTTTCTTTTTATGTATTTATTTTGAGAGAGAGAAAGCCCACGTGTGTGAAGGGGAAGCGGCAGAGAGGGAGGAAGGCTCCCTAGAAATTAGGATGATATGCCTAGGTAAACTCAGTAAAACAATTCAAAAGGAAAACACTAAACATATATAGAAATATGTTCAGAGTTGGAAACTCTGATCGGCAAAGTACTGAACAGTGTTCTATGAATTAGTACTAAAACTAGCACTTTTTGCAGAGTTCAGTGACCATTAAAAATGAAACCACCTGAACATTTTATAAGAACATTTTATTCTAGGGAATAAAATTTCATCTACCGTAATAATATACCTTAACATTTGTGATCAAAGTGTTAAATATTAGCTTACAGTAGATTGCCCTGGCCCCAGTAAACTGTTAACTTTCTTAAATGTTTATTATTTTTGTGAGAGAGAGCATGTGCACATGAGCGGGGAAGGGGCAGAGAGAGGGAGACAGGCTCCCTCCACAGGGAGGCTCCAAAGCAGGCTCCGTGCTGAGAGCAGACAACCTGATGTGGGGCTCAAACTCATGAACCGCGAGATCATGACCTGACCTGAAGCTGGATGCTTAACTGACTGAGCCACCCAGGCGCCCAATTGCTAACTCTCTAGTAACGCGTAATATAAAGAACGCTGTGGAAATCACTGGCCTGAGCTCCAGCTCTGAATGGGACCCGGCAGCAGTCATGAACTCTTGGGAGCTTGATGCCCCCTGTTGAAAACAGGACAGCGATATCTATACTGCTGACCTCAGGGATGTGAGAATCACAAGAGAAAATGTGCAAACACCTTGGAAATGTGGAAATAAGCAGTGTGACATGTGGTCAGATCACTCCTCACACTTCCTGGACCCAATCATAACAATTCTGAGGGTCATAGGGGCAAAAGCCATCATGTTTGTGCCAACATTTTCTGAGGCCAACCACCTGACTCTCCTGAACCTTCCAGCTCCACGTCTGGAATGCTCTCCCCAGCTCTTGGGGATGGCAGCCGGCTGGGCACAAAGAAACACTAGTATCCAGGAGAAGAGAGAAGAATGATAGCAGCAGACCAGAGAAGGGGGTGGGATAGGAGATAAAGGCCATAGGATTGTCTCCTTTTTTAGGCATATAAAAGCTTTGAGGGACTTCTGTTTCAATTTAATACCATGAAAATTTTCAGTTCTTAACTTTATGACCCCGGTTCTTAACTATTTTTGTTTACATAAGCAGTGTGCATCCTCAGAATGAAAAACGGCATCACCGGGATAGGAAGCCACCTCGCACTGCCAACACTTCCTGACTGCTGTCCCACCACAACCACACACATAACTCCTGAGAGAGCCCCTCTGTGGCTGTTGCCGCCGACTCCAGAATTCGAAAAGCACGGAAGAGGTTAGGGCAGTTCTTGCATCATTTCAGGCTCACCCCAACACAACAAAGAAGGGATTGTGTGTGCTGCTTTTGTGCAGCTTCCTGATTGCCGGGCAGCCTCCAGGCCCCGCGGGCTTGTGCAATTGGTCTAAAAGGTTCTGCGCGGGCACACGATCTCTCGGCTGAGCAGACTGCCCTGAGCCAAATCCGGTGTGCACATCCCGTTCGGGTCACCGCCCCGTGGAAGGCGGGCTCTGGAGGCCTGGCAGGTAGAAGCAGTGGGGGCCAAAAGCTCTTGGGTCCTCCACCTCCCTGTGGACGGCTCTGCAGCTCGGGCGCACCGCGGGGGGCGGCTTGCAGCCCTGGCATGCCCGGTCCTGCCCGGGGCTCAGCGCGGCTGCAAGTGTGAGTGCCACGGAGAGCTGCCGGCCAGCAACCTCGCCCAGGAAACAACCGCCTCTTTGTCTGGAATCTCATGTTAACATTGCCAAACCTACTTCACATCTCTCCTCCTGCAGCTTGGGTCTGGGAAGAAATCTGATTCATCTGATTTGACTATTTGGCTAAATAATAATACCCGATTCTTTGGCCAAATCTGACTATTTGGTTTAATCATAAACTTAAATTAATTTCTGTCAAATCCCTTTACTTAAATTATTTATTTAAATTCTACGTTTAAATTGTATTGAAATATAAATTATAAATTGAAACTTATGAAATATAGATTATTTTTCATATAATTTCCTATATTAAACCGTTCTGGCCTTTTCTACTTCATTAGCCACTGCACACCTCTTCCTAAACCTGTGCTTTATCCTCTCCCAAGTTTCTACAGGGAGGATATATAATGACTTCCTTTTTTTTTTTTTTTCTAATTTTTTTATTTTGATGGGTGGGAAAGGAGCAGAGAGAGAAGAAGAGAGAATCCCAAGCAGGCTCCACACTGTCAGCACAGAACCCGATGCTGGGCTCGATTACATGAACCGTGAGATCATGACCTGAACCAAAATCAAGAGTCAGATGCTTAACTGAGCCACCCAGGGGCCCCAATAATTGCATAATTTCAAAGCATGTTCTGAAATGTCTCTTTCTTGGCACTGCCCAAAATAAACATAAACCCGGCTTTCAGGTCTTTTCAAGTCATCTGTTAAGAAAGAAATCGTTCATATCGGCTTTTAGGAGGCATTTCTTAATTCCTGTAAGGCAAAGTGCTGATCTTCATTTGGGATGAGTAAAATGTGTAATTAGTTCTTTGACTTCATGCAGTTGTCGAATATCTGTTTTTGAAGGTCACTACTTTTGTTTTAAGGCTCTTTTTTTTTTTTTTTTTGAGACAGAGAGAACACACACAAGTGAGCAGGAGAGGGGCAGAGGGAGAAGAAGAGAGAATTTTCAGCAGGCTCCATGCCCAATGCAGTCCAAAGGGAGGCTGGATCCCACAACTGTGAGATCATGACCCGGGCCAAAAACAAGTGTCAGACACTTAACTGACTGACCCACCCAGGTGCTCCAAGGCTCCATTTTTTTAAAAGCCTCTGTAACATTACCTATATGACAAATTCCAAGAGCTAATAAAAGCACATCCAGCCCTCTCCAGTGGGAGGGTTAGTGGGGGCTTAGTGATGACAAGCACTATGCCCTGTGATCAAGGGGGTCTCCAACCCCTTGGTTCCTTGCCTGCCTGTTATTTCTACTCAGACACTTAAAGGTGCTTGAAATATTAGATACTGAAATACATCACAGGCAGAACTGACAATGCCACAAGTATGTTCTAATACATGGATAAACTTTTATTTACCTACCACAGGGAAAACCAATATTCACCTAAAGCTACCTAACCCATATTTCCAACAGTGAAGCTGTTTAATTTACTATCCGCCTTTAAAAGGCTTCAAATAAAATATAGCTAGGAAAATACATAAAGAATTCAGATTATTAAACTCTCCACATAATTAATGGTCATAACAATACTAGGACTGCAGTTAAAAAAAAAAGCAATTTTCCATATTTCCTTGGAAGTACAGATAATCAGCACCAACTCTATATATTAAGTTGTCATAGGCAATTTGAAGCAAACAGTATCAAACTGTATAACTTTTCAAAATTAACCGAACTTGTTACAAACTGTCTAAAAATTGGTATTATTCTTCCAGTTCTCCTAAAAGCTCTACAAAATCAGTGATGTACCATTCAGCGTTGTCTTTTACTTGTTGTCTGATCACATTTCCTCCAAATCCAATGAAAACATCCTAAGAAAGGGGAAAAAAAGGGCAGGTTAAAAAAAAGATAAAGCAGCATCCGGGGCAGTAAGTGTAGTTTGAAAGAATTAACTGTTCTGCAAAACAGCCCAGCCTCAAGGGAGGCTCCCTGGGAGCCTCCTTGCCTCCCACCTCAGAATGAATGAGTGAGAATGAATGAGTCAGTGCACCAGCTGCTGCAAATCCCATCAGGCCAGCAGGCACTGCAGGCTTCCAGGAGAACTGAAGCCCTCCAAAAACCAATACAATTGCTTACAAAGATAACATTGCATCTGAGTTCTAAACTGGATGCAGTCACAACCAGTCCAGGCAATCTCAAAAGAGGGAAGAATAAAGAGAAGCCTGTAGTGCAGTGGAGATCCCACTCCCCTAGAATCAGGACCGGAGCAGGCATCTCCTGACGGGTGCCCTGGCGTGAACCTGACGGACCTCCCTCCCAGGGCGGGCGTTATTCTGGACTGAAGCAGATGACAGCCCCACGATCTGCCTCCAGCACTCCACTTTCCATCATTAAAATTATTGAAGATTATGTCGTTTCCTTAGTTTCTCCCGAGCGATACCTTCTTGTAGTCATTTTTAAAATAGTATTTTCGCGGAGCTCCTGGGTGGCTCAATTGGTTAAGCACCAGACTCTTGGTTTCGGCTCAGGTCATGATCTCATGGTTTTGTGGGTTCAAGCCCCGCATCAGGCTCTGTGCTGGCAGTGCGGAGCCTGCTTGGGATTCTCTCTCCCTCTCTGTCTTCCCCTTCCTTGCTCACTCTGTCTCTCTCAAATAAATAAATAAAACTTAAAAAAAAAAAAGCATTTTCTTTTTTTCCACCAGGATATAGACACTGTATACATAATTTGGAAGTTCAAAATTCTTTTACTTGCCTTTTCTCTTCATTTTAGTTTTCATACCACACAAGGAGCAACAAATGAGATTCTTACCTTCCAGTTATTTAAATGGAGCCTCTTAACTGAGCTTCCTGCCTCTGTGGCAGCCTTTTCTGCATGTCAGCACCCACTCAGGGTCCTAACACACCGACTCACTGCTTCTCTGTCCAGCAGCCCTCTGGAGCTTCCCATGACTTCACAGGAACACCAAAGTGCCCGACACAAAGTGCCCGGTCTTCAGCGGTTGCTGAAGAGAAAGCCAATTTCTGCCGATTCTTGCCCACTGACCAGTCCAGGTCTGTGCCTAGGACGGCTCTATTCTGCTCTGCTGCTTCCTCCTCCCCCCCCCCCCCCCCGCCCCCGCCACTTCCTCCCTTTGGTCCTTCCAAGCCTGCACATGGTGGCTGCTGCCCTTCCTTCCGATCACACATTCCTCTGACCATTTCTGCCGGTGCACACTTTCCCTTGCTCAGTCAGGCCCTGTCATCTTCAGATGACTGGAAGGGTCATCCGGAATGTATAATTTTGTCACTTCTTGACATCAGGAGGGGGAGCTCCCTGACAGAACCAGGCATGTCTACATACTCCTCATTGGACTAGTCCGGCATTCGTGCCTTAGTCAACCTCAGACTTGATTGTAAATCATCTAAAGATACCCTCTTATCTTGAATTGACTTAAGTAAGTTAAAAGGATCCAAAGATTCTTTAACCACTTTGGGTTAATCATTTACAGAGGCAACTATTTTTAGATCTCAGGAAATTAGGTAGTAAAAAGCTCACCACTACATTTTTGGTTCAGGTTTTCGTAATTTAGTATGAAATGATAAGGGCAAAGTCCTGCACGAAAGGGACACATTGCTCTACAGCATTTGTCTCCTCGTCTCAGAAAACAGCATCCATTCAGAAGAATAAAACGCTCTCATACAGGGACGTTATCAAACCTCCAGCAGCCTCGCTCCCTGATCAGTAAAAAGAAGATACTGTATGAGGAAATAGTTCGTCAAATATAAAAAGGCATTAAAATTTTGACTATAGGTATAAGATCTGAATTATTATTTGCAGTATTATTTGGGGAATCAAAGCCAAACCTTGAGTGCACACTCAGGCTTAGAGGTGGCAGCCATATCACAAGAACAGGGTCGTAAAGTTCTAAATGGGTTTTTTTTGCAAATGGTTTGTAAGTCAGTTGACATATTGAGACTGAAGCTTGTCTTACTTGCTTTGGGTTTTTTTTTACAGTGATATCTGGATATTCTTCTCTCTTACCTAAGTAATCATATCGCGTTCTAAATCAGCTGTTACAACAGGAACTACAACCAGAAACACTAGCACACTTCATACATACAGCAGGAGGACAGGCTTCCATGTCTGTGGCTCCGTCTCCAATCATGACTATTTTCTTGAAATGAAATTTTTCCTTTAAAAGTTTTATAACTTTTCCTTTCCCACCAGATTCGGCTGTTGGCTGCATCTCATCGAAACCTGCATATTCACCTTAAAAGAGCAGTTAAAACAGTGTCAGTGAGGGGCACCAGGGTGGCTTAGTCGGTTAAGCGTCTGACTTTCGCTTAGGTCATGATCTCGCGGTTCGTGGGTTCGAGCCCCGCGTCGGGCTCTGTGCTGACTGCCAGCTCAGAGCCTGGAGCCTGTTTCGGTCTGTGACTCCCTCTCTCTCTGACCCTCCCCTGCTC